>NC_053154.1:170467731-170707731 GCF_016835505.1 Polypterus senegalus
GAGGGTCACACAGACCGCTACAGGCTTGACAAAGGCACCTTGGCTGCCATTAGGTATCAGGATGAAATCCTTGGACCCATTGTCAGACCCTATGCTGGTACAGTGGCTCCTGGTGCACGACAATTCCTGGCCTCATGTGGTGAGAGTATGCAGGCAGTTCCTGGAGGATGAAGGAATTGATACCATTGACTGGCCACCACACTTTCCTGACCTAAATCCAATAGAACACCTCTGGGACATTATGTTTTGGTCCATCCAATGCCACCAGGTTGCATCTCAGACTGTCCAGGAGCTCAGTGATGCCCTGATCCAGATCTGGGAGGAGATCCCCCACAACACCATCTGTCATCTCATTAGAAGCATGCACCGATGTTGTCGTGCAGGCATGTATACAAGAACACAGGGGCCATACAAAGTGCTGCGTACAATTTTGAGTTGCTACAATTAAATTTTGGCAAAATGGACTAGCCTGCCACATAATTTTTTCTCTCTGATTTTTGGGGCGTCTTTGAATTCAGGGCTCTGTAGGTTGATCATTTTCATTTCCATCAAACGATTTTAGGCATCCTTTCGTTCCTAACACATTACCCAGTCTATATCAGTATAGATATCCAGGAGGATTTCTTTTTCCCATTGAGATCTGATGTGTTTTCAAAGTGTTCCTTTAATTTTTTTGAGCAGTTTATATACATACTAGCAAAATACCCGCGCTTCGCAGCGGAGAAGTAGTGTGTTAAAGAAGCAATGAAAAGAAAAGGAAACATTTTGAAAATAACGTAACCTGATTGTCAATGTAATTGTTTTGTCACTGTTGTGAGTGATGAGTGTTGTTGTCATATATATATATATATATATATATATATTTACACACACACATAAACATATATATATATACATATCTATACAAATACATATATATATATATATATATATATACATACATACACACACACATATATAAACATATATATACATATACATACATATCTACATATATACACACACAGCTATTTCAGTATCAGTGCAATACGCTGTTTGTTAAAACGGTTGACTCCCGCTCTTACGTGCAATAACAAATCAAATCATTCAGTTGTCTTTGCTTATATGTCATTTTAGAGCTGGACGCCTGGCATCTTTTTTTGGCCACAAGTTCGTTTCTGTTTGGTGTGAGGTTCTGTGTTGTGGAGATTCTCAGGATGGATTGCAGGTGCTCATCAGTGAGGCGACTCCTGTGTGCTGTTTTGTTAGTCTTTATCACTGAGAAGAGCTTCTCACACAGATATGTGCTACCAAACATGCACAAGGTTCGAGCCGCATGTAGACGGACTTTTTGTTCTTCAAAGTCACCAAAGCGCCGTGCAAACTCAGTGCGCAATAACTCTAGTAAGCGGTAAGTGTTAGGCAAGGCAGCTGAAGCGCTGCATTATGGGATCTGTAGTTTATTGTGTTACCAGCGCTTCATATACCCGGCCATTAATAACAATAATACAGTATATAAAATGATCTCGGGCCGGATATAATTACACGGGGGCGGATGTGGCCCGCGCCCTTGAGTTTGACACATATGGACTAAATAGAACTTGAAAAGATATATTTTTTCAAATGTGATCGCGCAATTCAGATAGAGTTGACGCACTACAGCCTGCATGCCTCAATGAGTCATCCTCCCTCGCTCTTACTTTTTACCGCTCATCTAATGAATACACTGAGTATGGCTTTACCAAAACAATCATTGATGGCGAATAAAGTATCCATTATTCGAGTATGTAGATCGGTATATATATATACATATATATATACCCGCGTATCGCAGCGGAGAAGTAGTGTGTTAAAAAGGTAGAAAAGAAAAGGGAACATTTTAAAAATAACGTAACATGACTGTCAATATACAGTATTTGTTTTGTGAGTGTTACTGAGTGTTGCTGTCATCAAGGATTTGATTATCATTATTTCTTTCAATCAGGTTCGTATTTGTAGGATGTGTTGTGTTCAAGTTACATTCCGTGTTTGTCAATCGTTGTAAAGATGACAGGTTTCATTCATCGATTCGTTTCTTACTGCATCAATAAACAGCTCGTCTTCTTCTTTATCTGAGACCTGACACACTGCATGCACGGGTTTTTTACACTGTCTTCCTTTAGCGGGACATTGACTTTTTCCACTGTGTGCTTTGTTTCCACAGTAGCTGCATTTATGAATATGCTTATCAGACGCTTCATATTTTTTGCTGCCTTTTCAATTGTGTAATTCGGTTTTGTTCAGCTCTTTGGAACTGTTGCTTTTATCTGTGCACTGCGTCAGTTCACGGAGCCACTCGGTGTACATGCATCGAAGGTTCCCAGCTGTGCTGGTGCCATCTCGTGCTATGTCCATAGCTTTATTTAATGTTACCTTAGTCCTGGCACTTAAAACTTTCTCTCGCAGTTTCGCTGAGTTTGTGTCAAACACCACCCTGACCATCTCATCTTCCTCTCCATAAGCAGTCCTTCACCCGTGAATATTTACCCGTGGCAGTTTGCTATTGGATTGCCGCTGACGGACGGCCTTATATGGGCAGGCACTAAATTACAAACGCCAGCGGCAGCCTGTCTATGAACTTAATTTAAAGTGTAGGTTTACATCGTGCTTTGTTTCAGTAGCAGAACTCATGAATATGGTTGTATATGTCACTCGCCGCTTCTTATTGTTTCGCTGCCTTCTCAATTATATAATGCATGTTTTCTTGAGCGCTTTTGAGGTCTTCCTGGTTTTCTATGTACTGCGTGATTACGTGGGCGTGATGATGTCACACGAAACTCGCCCCCACGGCGTTGAAGCTCATCTCCATTACAGTAAATGGAGAAAAACTGCTTCCAGTTATGACCATTACGCGTAGAATTTTGATATAAAACCTGCCCAACTTTTGTAAGGAAGCTGTAAGGAATGAACCTGCCAAATTTCAGCCTTCCACCCACACGGGAAGTTGGAGAATTAGTGATAAGTCAGTGAGTGAGTGAGTGAGTGAGTGAGGGAGTTGATTAGTATATATATATATATATATATATATATATATATATATATATATATATATATATATATATATATATATATATATATATATATATATATATATATACATATATATATACATATACACACATATATATATATATACATATACATCCACATATATATACATATATATATGTGCACAAAACCACGCTTTTATCAAGGCTTCCGTCGGGTAGTCTTTTGAAATGAAATTTTCCTCCAATCAGTTGTAGCAACGCGCTTTCTTACGACTGTTACATTTTTGTAGCTCTGATGTGTACATCATTGTAATCGGTGTACCAGGAAATCATGCATTGCCAGAAGTTCCCCTTTGCTTGGAATGCAAAGTGTGATTAAATGCGTTATTTTTTAACACGTTATGGAGCACATCGAAGCTTCTCAGCTGTGCTTGTGCTAAGAAAAGGAAACATTTTAAAAATAACGTAACACGATTGTCAATGTAACCTTTTGGAAGTAGTGCCTGGAGGATTCAGTGTGGAGAAACTCTAGAGACAGTGTGTGTATTAACTTGTGGATTTTTCTGTGAGTATTTGGTGGCAGCGTCACAAAGTTGGTTCCTCAAGACTGCGTTAGCTGCGGAGCTCAGCTCACAGCGAAATGAGGTGAATGGGAGGGGAGATGATGACGTGACTCTCCCACCCGCCTTAACTGTCAATCCCCCCACAAAGACAGTCTCTTGGAATTTGCATAAGCACAGCCCTTCAGCAGTAATTTTAACTTAGTTACAAAGTGATCAAAACTCTCGTTTATATCCTGCGTCCTGTCATTAAACTTGTATCCCGCTTTAGCCATGGGCATGACAAACGCTAGCGGCAGCCTGTCTATGAACTTAATTTAAACTTTAGTTTTACACCGTGCTTTGTTTCCGAAGTAGCTGTACTCATGAATATGGTTGTATGTGTGACTCGGTAACTTCTTATTGTTTCGCTGCCTTCTCAATTGTATAATGCATGTTTTCTTCAGCGCTTTTTGGAGCTCTTCCTTGTTTTCTACGTATTGCATTGACAGTCAGTTCACATGATTACGTGGGAGGCGTGATGATGTCACACGAAACTCCGCCCCCCCACGGCCATCGAGCTCAACTTGATTACATTATATGGAGAAAAATAGGTTCCAGTTATGACCATTACGCGTAGAATTTCGAAATGAAACCAGCCCAACTTTTGTAAGTAAGCTGTAAGGAATAAGCCTGCCAAATTTCAGCCTTCTACCTACACGGGAAGTTGGAGAATTAGTGATCAGTCAGTCAGTCAGTGAGGGCTTTGCCTTATTTATATTTATATATTTATATTTATATACACACATACTCCAGCGTTTCTCAACCTTTAAGTATTTGCGACCCGAGTTTTCATAACAGTTTTAATTGCGCCCCCCCCCCAACATTTTTTTGAAATGTAGATGCATATTTTATTATACCTACTTAACTTTTATCAACATTTATCTAACTCTATATTTATTGTTCTAGTATCAGAATGTAGTTTAAGTTAATTTGTTTTGGTTTCAACAGATATTTTTTTCATACATTTGATTCTTGTTTTCTTTTTTTCACATCTTCGCGCCTTCCTTTTTGTTACTTCCTGCCCCCCTAGGGGGACCCACCCCACAGGTTGAGAACCACTGATATACTCTATGCATATTTTTTTTTTCTGTATAGAGTGTGTAGTGCTTATTGACAGCTTTTTAAACAGGTATTGTTGTGCATGCTATGACTTCAAATAATAATGGCCTTAATCAGCTTATGTTCCTGTAGCAGGCACTAACAGCAGTTTTCCAGTTACGTTTGAATTTTTATTTTCTCCAGCAAATCACCTAAGGAATACAGAACACAAAATAAGTGAAAGAGTTAGTGTTGAATGGACTTATTTTTATAAACAGAATGCCACAACTACCTGTATGTTATGTCCCATTTGAAAAACTCAGATGTGAACAGTTTCTTTGATAATGTAAGAACAAAATTTTTATTTACTCATGTTCTACCCAAGATACATTTATACAAAAAACACTTCAAACTAGAATTTTATCAACATCTTACCTAATAGGAGTTTTATCTATTCATTATAATGTACTGGTCTTGTGTAAGTCCATGTATGTGTAAGTCTGTGTATGGCTGGGTCCTGATAGTCACTGACCACCACATCTCTATTTCATTAAGCAGGTTTCAGAATGTTGAGAATACACATATTCTGTGTCATTTTAGAAATTATTAATGGTAGGTATAATAATCACAAGTATTACAATTAATTCATTATGAATTTTAGAAGTTGTTCTTATCTTATCCTTTGTTTTTCTACATTAGTATTTGGTATTTTAAATATATTCACTTTACGTCTATTGTAAAAATGCCAATTGATGACTCCTCAGAAATCTTGATAAATATTTAAAAAATATACTGTAGAATTAATTAAATTGAAATATTTCAGAACTATTTGGAAAATTATTGAAATATAATATTAATTGCAAATTACATAGTTTAAAGATCACTTTACTTGTGTATATAAATAACATAAGTATAATAAAAATAATAGTTTTTGCTCTCATATTTTGTACCATAATGTATAAAATCACATTCACATTCAAATCTTAAACTGGATGGCTCTCATCAAACAATGTTTTAAGTATCTTATTATTTTTATTAACAATTTACTAAATATTATTGCCGTATCATGGCATATGCTATTATTTACTTGTGCAGAGCTATTTTATTCATTAAACACTTCTAAATGTTGAAGAAAGACATTTTACAAAAAGGCTCCTTTCAATGTGTAGCCATGACATAGCAGCATAAGCAAAGAGTAATAAAAACTGCTCTTGCAGCATATAGTGCTCAAATAACATAAAAGATGTCTACTCTCGCCTTAGCTCAATGTACAGTCATCTCTGAAAAGAACTATCATTTATTTTAAATAAGTCTGCTACTAAGCTTATTTGAATGTTAATGTAATATTTAAAGGACAACAAAGTTGATGATAGATAGTGCTTCCTGAAAGTCCCTGGAATATGGAGGCCATTTCCAGGCATGAGACTCACTTTTGTTCATATTGGTAGTTACACAAAAATTTCATGGTATCTCTGTCCAAAGTCAAACTGTTTAGCTTTTGTGATTCTAAACTGGGGCAGCATGGTAGCACAATGTTGGTTCCAGCCTTGTGGGTAATGCTGCGAGGACAGACCCCAACTCCACACAACCCTGTATTACAGTGTTTTTAAGAGTGGATGGAAAGACTGGCTTTAAATTGCACAGAGTGGAAGAATATCAGCCACATAAGAGCATAACCTGCCTTCTACAGAGATGAGCAGCTATACATGCCAAAACCAAGAGTCATTCCAGGAAGAAGCCTATCCTTGAGGCCAGAGAACAGAGATATCTGCCAAGAATGAGGGATGTATTTCAGGTATACAATGGACCACCAAAAAAATAAATCTCCTCAAAGGGGTAGGACAAAGCACTACCTGCATGCTTTTTTTTAAATGCATTATATCATCACTGGTATATCATACAATCCAGTTTTGCCTTTTAAACAATAATTGAGATATTTCATGACAGTCTATGTATGAGAGGCCTCGTCTCCACTCTCACAATCTTCAGTTCTGATTACCATGCTGTGCAGATTGAATTATTTAGATCTTTTAGATCTAAATTTAGATATTTTGGTTAACTTCGTGTATGTTCGAGCATTTGTCTTTACTCATGGATACAATCTTGCATTCAGATTCATTTACCTTCTAGAGAAAAGCCAAGCAAAGTGACACCTTTTATTGGCTAACTAAAAAGATTACAATATGCAAGCTTTCGAGGCAACTCAGGCCCCTGCTTCAGGCAAGATGTAATATTGATTACATTGTTTCAGCATCTAGAAAAGCACTATATAAATGCAAAAAATTATTATTATTATCTGTCCAGCAAATGAAAAACCTTATGCCTATAATTCAGACATTTATTTCCATGACTAATTTCTACCACCAGTATATCTGCATTGTGTTCTCATGTCTGTAACAGCATTGTGACCATAATCTTGTTCACAGAACTCAGTACCTCCTATCCCTATAAACTATCTATAGATATAGACTGTATCGTTCCACAAACACCTGCATTTTTGTGTTTGTAAAACTGTTTTATAAACCATAACCAGAATGATCAATCTCTTTGTAAATATTGCATTTGTCTGTGCATAATTTGTTAATAACTTAGAGATGAGAACCTAGCACAGTTCTTTCACAAAGAAAATAATTTTAGCTTCAGGGTAAAGCAGATGGTGTTCAGTTAAACTGTATGACATCACCGAAAGTCAAACTCTCTGGTTTAATGCTTTCATCAGTATGTTTCCTCATTTATTTCTATGTCTGCTAAGATGTATTTTATGATATTGTTTGGTCCAGCAGTTTAGAGATTACCTTTTTATGTGTATGAAAATAAAGAGACACACTTTAATCAGGTCAAAATTAGTCTGCTGTTTTGTGTCATTAGGTACTAAATATTGCAGGTCAAGAACATATGTGGAAATGTAACAGGCTGTATGCTGCCTCTTTATATGAAATGCTTCTAAAACACAGTAAACATTCTTTGAAGAATATACAAGCAAGAGAAATTACCTGTCACTTCAAAATGCCAAAAAGTTTGATTATGTTGCTAGAGTGGCCTTTGTAGGTGGCTCACATATGAGGTAAGGTTGTTAGCATGTGCCACAGCTCTTTAGCTTTTTGTGGGATGTATACATCAGGACAATTTCTATCCTAAGTAGCAGCAATATTAATTGGTAAAAAATTCTGAAATAAATTTTAGGAAATGTGTCAGGTAAGCATTATTTGGAATCGGTCTAGATTTATAATCATTTAATAATTTTACTACCAAGAAACGTTCTGAAAATATTGGATGCCTTCCCATGTAGCACTGAATCAGAAAAGCTGTCACATCAAGTAAAGAACTGAAGTGATCAAAATGGTTTCAGTAAACTCAGCATGTTTAGAAGAAGATTGTCAAATGTTTGGAAGGCTGTCCCCTTGATTTGAACCTGGAAATGTGTTAAATGTTTATCTACTGTCTGGAAACAGACCATCAGCAACTGCCTAACATAACTGAATATTAAGTTGAGCCTAGGACAACTTAGTTCCTGAAAACAAAGACTAAAATTTAAGAAGGTTTATTAGTAAATGAATATGAGAGGGATTAAAAAAAAAAGGAAGAAATGTATTCACATTGTGGGACCCCGGCACCCCCCAACAGGTGCTCAATTACCCCCCCAACTGGATTGTGTGCTGAAACTCTGTTAAAACAAGCAGGAATTAGTTGTCCGCTGGTTCAACTGTACTTTTGCAGGATCACCGCGTAACATGTGTCGTCTGATGGTTGCTGAAGGAAACAATTAAAACGAGCTGCTGACCTGGCCGTGTGCTAACTTTCTGTCTTCTCTCTGAGGAAGGCTATCTGTTCTTTTAATAAAGGGAGCTAATGCAGGACCGCCACCAGCGTGACTGCTTGTGTGCTCTTTGTGCTTAAGTGACGGCTCCCATTGTATAAGTGCTTTGAGAATGTTCCTGCCTTCACAACAATAAAACTGATTTTTTTGGAAACCTGGACTCACCTCTTTCTGTCTTGTGCAAGTCTGTAACTCACACATCACAACGTGAAACAGCAAACATCAAGAAACTCTATTAATCCTGTATTTAGAGGTAATAAGTGCCTTACCTAACTGATATAAAATGTGCAGTATATACTGTACTTTCTTACTGGTTATTAGTCCTCATGTCATAATTTTTACCTCTGCTTTATCTTCTAAGTTCAGTGATCTGGGGTAGGAGGTAACCGTTTATGCTCACTAGTGTCACCTGTGAAGCAAGGGACTGCTCCATAATAACTTGGGGCAATGAGAATATAGCATGCACTTAAGGTGTTGAAGTGTTCTGTAGCCATGTCCCATGTTTTCTATTAAAACAGCCAGCTGTGTTTAGACAGCTTCTCCTAGGCTTCAGATATCTCTCTATTATATAAAACAAATCCTGCAACGAGACGTCAAAGCAGTGCTACTATTTCTGTGTTTTATTTATTTTATTTTTTCAAGTCACGCGAGATGAGACTTTTGACATGAGATTGTTTCAAGTCATGCCCTTCTCTCAACCATATTCAAACACGCACACGGTCCACTCACATCTCATTCGTGTGAATGCTTTTGACAGACACATTTCCTGCTCTCTCAGCTCTTATAAATTTTTATGTTTTCCTCACTTTACATTCCCAATTAAAGAAGATGTATTATGTCCAAATCTTATTGATGAATTTTATCATAAAGGGATATCAACAGAAGAAATGAATACATGGACAATCCTAGCACCGAGAAACAATGAAGTCAAACGAATTAACATAAAAATTGTTGATCAAATTGGCAAATTGGTTAAATGCATAGCAGTAGACTGTGCTGAAACAGTTGGTGGTGATCATGTGGAACTTGAAAACATCAACTTACAATATCACGAAGAATAACTATAACCGTTGTCCGGTCTTCCACCACCCCAAATTACTGTTGAAAAAAGGATGTATCCAAGAAAGGTAATGCATTACATTTTCCCTGGATAACCTTAGACAACAAAGGAGATCTTGATATGCCATTCATATTAAAATGTTAACCGTTTCCTGTTAGAATAGATTTTGCAAAGAGAAATAACAAATCACAGAGACAAACATTTAAAAAAGTCAGTTTATTTATTAGAGAGAAAGAAACAAAAATTCAGTTATACGTTAGGTTGTCACAATGTAAGTCCAAACACAGAATCAAAATTTAATGTGATACTAATAAAAAATTAATTCAAAAAATAGTTTTTACTGAAGTTTTACAGTAAATGTGTAAGTTTTTAAAATATTTGCATGTTAATTTCAAAGCCAAATAGAACAAAATCATATAATGCAATGAAAAAACTTGAACACAACATGAAACAATTTAGTTTCAAATTACTGTATTATGTTTTACTATTTTTTAATATGGTTAATTACTCACTGTAAAGTAAAATAATTCTATTATGTATATGTAACAACTCCCATGAAAATAACATTCTGTTTAAATTGTTCATCCGTATCTCCACGTGCAAGCGGCAGAACTGCAAAGTGGCTTGCATGTAGCGCCAGCCCAGGGGTTGCCAAGCGGAGTGAGCTCTCTTTAAATATATAGGTTAGTGAGAATTGTCCTGGTAATTTGGTAGGCCTTCACTGCTTCACAAATTCCTTAATTTGCTGTGCCCCCTACAAAATTTCAGTCTTGGAAATGAATTATGCAGTACATAACTACTGTCCTTTGGTGGTCACACACCATGGTTGGCCATTGAGAGATGTATTTCCCTGTGTTGAAACACTCTCTGTTGTAGTTCTAACCCTTTTGGTCGAGATATTTTTTCTTCTGATGTATGAGTTTTCTTTATTAAGTAACTAGCAGCTGCATCCAGCTTTGCCTGGATAAGTAATTTTGAGTCAGAAATATCTAACATCTATGAACGGTGTTTCATAAAGTGAATTACAGTGGTGGCAGGTTCTGTCCTATTTAAATAATAGAATTTTAAGATTTCATTTACCATTCATTATAATTTCATCTGATGTACTATCTACCCACTTATTCTAGTTCTTGCTCAATAGCCCATCATTGAAATGACTGGGTGATGGCAGTCATAAAGCCTGTGTGGAATGCCAGTCCACTGAAAGATATTGTCATGCTCACACCCAGACTCTGTCATGTCAGGCCAGTTTTGAAACACTCATCAACACTGAATGCAGGTTTGTGAAACATGGACAGAAATCAGAGCATGGTTTGAGCTTTTTATGTAGTTAACGGAATTATCACACATTAATCATATGAATGTGTTATGAGGGCTCCTAGCAGGAATCACTTTATTAAAATACTATAATCTAAAATCTGAGGGGCACACTTCATTTTGCTTCTTCTCACTATTAACCTCATAGGCTAGGGATTCATTTACCAAAAAGCAAGTCGTTGATGGCATCTCTCAGACCACCTACTACAGCACTACTCAAAGCACTATGTGGAACTTTGTGATCATCTGCATGCATCAGGCAAGAATTTTCTTGTCATCTTTACCAGTAAATAGTGACAGACAGAAAGCCCCTTGTCTTCCAGCAATGGCAAATGAAGGAAGTTACCTATAAAAGACAGGCAGGCATTTCTGCAGTTTGACCAGATGGCCACAGAACATCAGGTATTAAATAGGTCATGATGAAACCAGCACTTGGAGTAGTGTGGAATCAAGGGCCAGCCGTCTTTAAATTAAAATGTAGCACAGCCAATTCGACTGGCAAGGAAAATGCCGACTTGTCCACCTTTTTTCTCTGACTTCTTTCGGCATTTGCATTCAATTACTTCAAGCATTCCATCCTATAGTCTGTAAGGCTTTTGATATGTGACTTAATTGCATTCGATTAACCCCTCGGTTCAAATTCATTGTGAACACGAAGAAACAGAATTAAAGATGCACTTCACAAGCTACCAGAGCAGAGTTTGGTGTGCCTGCTGTTGAGCTTGTAATTGATTTTTTCTTTTTTTTTTTTTTCTTTTTTTTAATGATCATTTCAAACCACTAGAGAGTTGCATGGTACATTGAAAGGCCATTATCTTAGGCCCATCCATCCTCTGCAAAGTAGAGACTCTCTTTCTTTCTTTCTTGCTCATTTTAAAATATTTGTCACTTGGGGCTGCAGAGTATCTGGCAGGAAAACAAACAGTTATTGTGAAAGGCTCGCCCCTCCAGATATTCGCCCAGAAAAGAACCGCCTTAGGACATGTTTTAATTTTTAAGTTGTTCAGCAACGCTGCCCCCAATCGTTTGTCACAGCAAGCTGCTTCAAATAGCAATGTAATGAGGAGGACCATCAATGACCTTGCTGGGAAATGCATGATTATTGCACCACCTCCTCCTCCTCCTCCTCCCTTCTGCTTTTATGGGTTTATGAAAATGTATTTTGTGTAGGACTTGCCTTATAGCCTCCAAGCTTCACAGCCGCATGTAACCATTAGAGTCAATGGAGGAAACCTGTACCTGTTACATTCTATCATGTAATTCTGTGGGCTCGACTCCACTTGAACAGAGAGTGGACAGTGAATTTGTTTGAAACAGGTCCACATTCAAGAGGTAACAAAAAGGTAACAGTTTGTTTTAATGTTCTGTGGTTATTCTGATTGTGTGACGAGTTGTTTGTAGACAGAATGGCAGATGTTTTGGAAGACTTTTCACATTGTCTGCATGTCCCTTATAGCTTATTTCCATGTCTGGAGCTCATGGAATCTGCATTTCTTGTTTCAACTGATGTAAAATAATTTTGTATGTAGAAGCTTAAAGAAAGGAGAGAGGAGAAAGGTTAAAAAAGTACTCTGCAGCATTAGGCAGTTTTTATTATAGAGACCATTATGAAGTAGCAACATGAATACAGATCACAATGTGCGATATCTTCTGGTATATGTGTTAGGCAAACTTTACCTAATATAACATCTTTTACAGAGAGCACTATCACATATAAATTTGTTTTATAAATCAAAAAAGCAATATAACACAGTGTTAACTAAATATAACAAGGCTTACTCAAAAGATTATAGATTATTGTATCTGTTGAAACACATTTTTGATTCTCTGAAATTTTTGGTTCAATGCTGTGTTTGCTTGTTTGCTCTTGTATTATAGTGGGATATGTATTACTTACAAGGTCTCTTTACTAGTTTGGTCTACTCCCGCACCTTAAGATTAACATACACACACTCTCAGAGATCCTATTTACACAACTATGTTTAAGTGATGTCCTACTGCCAGTCACTCTGTAGTATTCCACTTAGGATCCCACCACACACGCATACACAGATCCAAGTCACACAATTATGGAGTGATGACCTACTGCCAGTCACTCTGTAATATCCTACATTGGATTCTTTTCACAGAAGTTAATAAGAATGATTTCTCAAGCCTATCACGCTCAGTAATCAACAGGGACTCACTTTCACCAGCACTAACAAATATATGGATTTCCCCAAGACACACAAAGGTTCAACACTGTTTTGGTTATATGCCACTTACCAACCAACGGGGTCTTGCTTCTACAGGAGTTTTTCTTTTATTAAAGTGTGACCTCTCAGCCTTGATAACCTAATCGGGAAGAAAACTACAATCTTTCTACACTAGATGCCTTGATATTTACTTCGGTCACTATAGATAAAAAGACAAACATAGAAATGTAAAAGCAACATGGTATTTATTAAAGTATAATAATACTAATAGCAAATAAAATAAAATAGATAGCAAAAATCTGTGTAAACTCTTAGAAAAGCTTACTGGGTGGATATTGTCCTGGACAGCTTTTAAATTATGCAATTGGCGTGATGCATAGGTTTGTCTTCTCTGACATCCAAACAAAAAAGTCTCTTTCGTTCTTTCTGATATGTTTTGGTCTCTTCCACCAGTTTCTGTGTTGTTACTCTACTGCAGGGCTATTCAATTGTCGGCCCGTGGGCCACATGCGGCCCAGAATCAACCTCCGAGTGGCCCAGCCCGTGTTCCTATAGATAATAAATTTATATATATTATTCATAAATTGTTATTTAATCTAATTTAATATAAATATATATATATATATATATATATATTATATTAATATAAATATATAGTATATTTATATAAATATAAAGTATTTATTATGTCTATGGTCCCGCCAAAAACGCGCATTCCTATTACGTAGCCTGCAACACGCAAACAATGCAGAGCGTGCCGGTAGTAGCTTAGATTACTATCAATATGTCTTTCTCAACACTAAAACGTAAAATTGCCAATGAAAACCGTAAGTTTAACCCTGCCTGGACCCCCGCCACATCCAAACGCCAAACCGATGTGTTTAATTTGTAATGAGTGCGTTGGAGTATTTAAAGATTACAATGTGCGGAGGCATCATGTTGAGAAACACCACACTTTCACACCAATTTTCCAGAGGGATCTCAAGAGAGGGCTGCAAAAGTGCAGAGTTTGATTGCATCTTACAACCGGAGCAGTACTACCATGGTGCGGTCATTCACAGCCCACTAGAGAGCTACTGTAGCATCCCTTCGTGTTTCCTGGATACTGTCAAAAAAGAAAAGGCCATTCACAGACTCTGAAACCGTGAAGGACTGTATGCTGGCTGTCGTGGATGAGGTGATAAATGACGATAAAATTAAAATGAGCGTGGTATCTGCTATAAAAAACGTACCCCTGTCAGATACTTCAAACATTCGTAGGGTTGAAATTCTTGCTGCAGATGTGTATGAAACGCTGTTAGGAGACCTGATGAAAGCTGATACTATGTCTATAGCAGTAGATGAGTCCACAGACAAAACTGATACTGCTCAGTTGTGCATATATGTCCGTTTTTTTGATGGCAAATGCTTCCGAGAGGAGCAGCTCGGCCTACTGCCGTTAGAAGGACACACAACTGGCGATATAGTCTTTGGGAAAATTTCCGCCTTTTTTAAAGACAGTGGTCTGGATATGAAGCGTGTGTGCATGCTTGTGACAGATGGGGCTCCGTCCATGACAGGGAAAGTGAATGGTTTGGCAGCACGTTGGTCCGCTGTTGCACCTCAGTTGATCTCCTTACACTGCATTGTGCATCAGGCGGTGTTGTGCGCAAAACTAAGCGGGCACTCAAAACGACAATGGACAGCGTTATGGCTATAATTAATTTTATTCGCTCCACATCAAGCCTCCAACACCGCTTATTCCGCATGCTGCTGTCAGAAATGTCTGCTGAGCACCCGACCTTCTTTTGCATAATGACGTGAGGTGGCTGTCCAAAGGCAAAGCACTGGAGCGTTTCTGCAGTCTCAGAGAAGAGATCATAACTTTCCTCCGCGGCAGCAAGCAAAAAAGGCAGAAACGCACTTGAGTCGCATACTGGACGACAACTTCATGGCCGATGCCTGCTTTCTGAGCGACATATTCAAACACCTGAACGATCTCAATTTGGGACTACAAGGCAGAGACAAAACTGTCATCGACCTTGTGGAACAGATGCGCGCATTCCAAGTTAAACTGGACCTTTTCGCAAATGATTTGAGCACAGGCGAATGCTGCATTTTCCGACACTCCGCAAATGCATCTCATACCCCGCACAAATCACGGATGTGATGACAGATTTCATTGCGATGTTGAAAAATAACTTTGCTGGTCGATTGGATGGACTTGATCTGCCCACAGAGTTGGCCGTTTTTGTAAGAGACCCGTTCACTGTTGAAATAGAAGGGTACTTATCCGCCAGAGCTAAGAAACTGGTCCCTTCCATTGACGAGGGGAAATTCACACTCGAACTTGTTGACATGCAGTCATCTGTAACCATGGCACTGGAGCTTTCCACTAACGGGCCTGCAATGTTTTGGACTGATGTCAACGGACATCAGTTCCCTAACATTAAGAAAGTAGCGATCGTCATGCTCAGTATGTTTGGATCAACATATACATGTGAGTCAAGTTTTTCACACATGAACTCCATAAAAAGCAACTCTCTTTGCTCCCTGACTGACCATACTCTCCAACAATGCCTCCGAATTGCATTGACAACTTACAAGTATAGTCACTGCTCTCGTTCAAAACAAAAAATATCACTTCTCCCACTAAGTCAGCAGGGTAACTGTAGCCTACAATACATCAATATAATGTGGGATGCGTAACAGAGGCATGCCTAATCACACATGGTGATTTAAAATATGTTCCCTCAGTGTTGTTATAGTTGTGAATACTGTGCACTTTTTATTTTATGCACTTTGAGATGTTCCTGGGTCAAATGTGTGCAAGTTGTTTATTTTGTTTCAAAAGGAAACAATGTTATTTCTAATAGCCTACTACTGTGCACTATTTTGTTTTATGCACTTTGTGATCAGATAGGTCAGATATGTAGCCTAGGTCAGTTTTTTTCTTTTGTAAGTGGAAAAATAGGCTACCTCAGATTCTGTTAATTCAGCTCTTTTTGTATGCACCTTTTGCTCTGCAAACTGACAAAAGTTAAAAGAGAAACAACGAATAAACATTATGTTTTTCAATAAATTTGTTTGTGTTGGTTTTAAAATGTGTCATTACGAGCTGCTTTGCCGCTAAAATGACTGGCCCAGCTAACCTTCTTGGTTTGACAATCTGGCCCAACTGAATTTGTAATTGAATAGCCCTGCTCTACTGTCATTCAGATGTGCTTTTAGTATATTGAAATTTCATGTGGGTCTTCAAAAAAAAAAAAAGGTAGTTCTTGTAATGAATGATTCCACTCAAAGTCGTTGATTCTTTTCACACCTTTGCACTATTATAAGTTCCCAAGTCATAAACTGACTGAAACAGCTACAATCCTGTAGCATTCATATTGTTTTCTGTTCCCTCTATCATTAAATTATAAACCAACTGAAACAGATGCACTAAAGTTATAAATTACTAGTACAATACAGGAAGAATGTTTAAGAGAGGATGTTTTCTGTATTAATTTCCCCCTAAGTTCAGTTCATCCTGGTTCATTTGAATAAAATTGAAACTTAATATAAGCAGTCTGCAGTTTTAAAAATCTGAGGATTTTACAGTCTAGGACATCCCTGAAGAAGCTGAATCATAATCATGTCTTCTTTTTCTCCTGTCTTCCTGTGCAGGGTGGCAAGATCCCAGTGCGATGGACGGCTCCAGAAGCCATCGCCTATCGAAAGTTTACCTCAGCCAGTGATGTGTGGAGTTACGGGATTGTCATGTGGGAAGTGATGTCATTTGGAGAAAGGCCTTATTGGGATATGTCAAACCAAGATGTAAGTAGCAATGTGCATTTTGGAGGAAAGAACTTGGCCCAATATTGGCAAGATGGCTGCTCAGCTCAAAGACCACAGAAAAATGAATCATAATAAGCCGTAGTCCTTAGAATCCACCAGGTGTCTTCTCAGTAAACAAAGGCAACATGGAGAGTTCTCCTAAAATTGGTTGCTGCCTGAAAATCTGGCCTGATGTCCTTTTACCTTTTATAGCCTAGAATCTACGGATGGACCTTGACTTTGGGTGGGGGTTTTAATTTTCATGTTTTGAAGAGCAGAATGGTTCAAGTCTTTTAATATTCTTTAGTACTTACTGTCAAATCTTCCTTCTCACTTCCTTCTCAAAATAACCAGCATTGTTTTGATTTAAGTATTTATGAGAAGGAGAATTTTCTGCTTTGCCCAAGAACCACAGGATATTGGCCTAATTGAGAATTCACCAGGTTTACAAAGGTGTTGACACCATTAACATTTTTCATTATATTTATTCTCTTGAGGCCTGAGCTTCTTATATAACAAAGTCTGATTTCTGACTGAGGAATAATTCTCTATGGGCTTAGTCCTGGTAAGAAGCAATACAACAAACCATTAGAGATAAAAGAATGTAGTGCTAGGAAGCTCCGGGGATTCTCCCAATATATTGTTTCCATGGTGTTTCTGAGAGCTGTCTTCTGTCTCTGTACATTTACAGAGATTTTGTGACAGCTTTAGCTTTGAGGACATGGACTGTAATGTGGAATAGAGTTTTTTTGGTTTGCAATTAGCCTGGGTAGTTCTATTTAACTGACCCCTCAACCAAGTAATTTCCATTATCTATTAACTCACTATGATGAGGAAAAGTAATTGAATGGAAGCATTGCTTTGACTTTAGGTTTGTTTTGTGAAACTAGTCTTTCTCAAAATTTCCCAGCCTTTTTCCTTTTGATTTGACCTTGATAATAAATATCCTTTAAAAAATAGAACCTCCTTTTAGAACACTGAATTGTCTACTTTTGATTCCATCTATGTTACTTGAAGCCTCTGGAATCCAGTCCAGGTTCCATGTTTCTAAAGAAGGCGGAACACTATGTGGTTTAAAGACTACAGAAGTCATAATAGAATAGACAGCTTGATGTACTTTGTATTCCAAATAACAAAAAATACATGTCTAGCAGGTGTTTGGGCAAGCTGAATTTCAGCAATGTAACATCTGCATTTTCTGCCTTCAGTTCTTGCCAAAATACTACATGAGATGAATTTGAGATTTGTGCAAGCCCAATTCACTGATCTCTTGTTATTTTAATACTGTCACCCTTTGTGAGCTACAGATATAAAGGTCGGAGAAGAAGAAGAAGAAGAAATTGCATTTATATAGCACTTTTCAAGACACTGAAAGCTTTACATAGAGAGGAGGGAGCCACTTCAACCACCATCAATGTATAGCATCCACTTGGATGATGTGACCACAGATATCTTGTGCCCTGTTTGCTCACCACACATTAGTTTTAGGTGGTGAAGGGTGAGAGAGATAGTTAGCCAATAAAATACAGGGGATGATTGTAGGGGGACAAGAATGACTTGGCAATGATCGGCAATTTAGCCAGGACATCAGGAAACAGCGCACTCTTTACAAAAGATGCCCATCATCTGTTATGCCAAAAACAGGACCTCAGATTTATGTTTCATCCATTTTTGCTGCACAGTGTCCCTGCCACTGTGCTGGGGCATTGGTATCTAGCAGTATCCCAAGCTTTTCCTGGTTCTTCTCCTATCCAAATTACTGGCTGAGCCCCAACATGTTTAGTTTCAGGTGGATTACCTGTTCTGAAGTACAGGTGGCTTGGCTACTGGCCAGATGTTCATGTAAATCCAGATAAATATTTCCAGATATAATCAATAGCTTTTCAACTCAAACTCTTTGGTGAATTAGGCCAAAGTTGAAAATCTTACCAGTTTGTGCCGGTGTTTGATCTATTCTATGTCATTCTGTTCTACAATCTGTGAGAATCAAAAAAATATTTCCAGAACAATTTGCAGGCTTTTTTATGAAGAAATAGTTAACATATATTCAGCCCAAAGCTGGCACAAACACTGATTTAATTTAGTTTACTTAAATTTATTTATTGGCAGTGTAAACACCACCTAGAGGTGCTGCATGTGGTAATATTAAGAGATTGGTGTTCCTGTCAAACTGCTCAGATGGCTTACCCCTATATAACAGACAGCCTAGTCAGCTGCCTTCATTATTTGAAAAGATGCAAATCTCTCCCCAGTCTCTGGGGATGTCAGCTTATCAAGACCAGGTAGGGACAGTAATGAGGTGCTAAATCCTAATTAGCAGAGCTGGACAGCTGAGGAATGCTTGTAGAGTGCAGACTTTCCAGCCACCTGTGAGTCATGTCTCTCCACAGCAGTTGTATTGTATTGGTGTGTGTGTTTCTAAGTATCAATGCATTAAAAAAAGAAGATATTTGATCAATCCTCATAGAGCATTTAGCTACAGCCAATTCTGTACAACAGGAATGCAAGAAGAAAATCTGATGGTTTTACTTAAGACAGAAAACTAGAAAGAGTGTTAATGTTTATAAGTAGGCAAATACTGGACAAACCTCCAAAAGCCCAGTAGATCACAACATATGATATAGAATGTCTCGTGGGGCAATTAAATCCATCACTACCTGTAGACATTTTCCGAAAGCAATAGCAGAAGTGTGGAATCACAAACTGGAAGCTTTCTCAAATATTCTGGAAGTACAGGACAGGATATTGCCTAATCTGCTTAATTCAGTTCAGAGCTGCATGCACTAACATTTGTTTCTCCAAAGTATGGAGAAAATACAAATTAGCCAAAAAAAAATATATATATATATCATTTTTCTAGAGTCATTTGCATAATGTTGCCAGTATTCTTTTGGAGGGTACTGTATTTTTGCAATATCCTCTACTTTTTTGATTTGTTACAGTATATTGTTTTGGATGTTACTGTCCAAATATTCCCTAAATTGTGAAGTGACCTTCATATTATGTACATTGATACAAATGCTGAAATCTACTTTGTCCTCCTTCAGATATATCAGGTGTAGTGAAGAGTAATTGTAGCTTAGCAATTAGACACCCATCTATTTTGACTCAGCCCTGGTGTTCCCTTATCTGTTCAATCACATCCTAGTCTCTGAAAATAATGCTAGTGTACTTGTTGTCATTTACATGATTATAAAAATTCCTGATAGTGGCTCCTCACACTTTCTTTGCCACCTATTAAAATGTATCTTTTCAGCTGTATTGACTTTTATTTTAAATAAGCCCATAGAATATAAAATTGAAGGTTCTTTATGTCATTATCATTTTCACTGGCACCTGAGAAATGAAAATTGTATATATAAATCACTTGGTGCATCTACTGAGAGGAACTCAGGAAATTAGTGGCAGTAAGATGATAGTGGCTGGATGCTGCCAATCACCACAGTTGATGGAGCCCTTGTATTTTGTCTCCTAGGTGATCAATGCCATTGAGCAAGACTACCGCCTACCACCGCCCATGGACTGCCCCGCTGCACTGCATCAGCTCATGCTGGACTGTTGGCAAAAGGATCGCAATGCAAGGCCTCGATTCACTGAGATCGTTAACACATTGGACAAGATGATCCGCAATCCAACAAGTCTTAAAGCTGTTGCCACAATTACTGCAGTGTATGTATATTATGTTGTGGCCAATGAAAAAGGAAACAAAACCTTTAAAATTAAAAAAGAGACTTTTCATACAGAGCAGCTTCTGCTGCCCTTCACCATCATCCTGAAGTATTGACTTAAACTGGCTTGACTCCTGGCATTTTTTATTTATGCATATTAGATAGTTACAAGATATGTGAAGATACATGATGTCTAGCATTATTTCATCATTAATCATCTTAAATACCATCTTCCATACATGTTCCATACATGTATATGTGCACAATTTGCAGTAGAAGTACTGCTCCTGAGTTCTTGACTCTAGTGGCCCTGCAGCTCAAAGAGATAGCAACACTAAGATTGTTCCCATGGAGACAGAGTTTTGCTTTTATACATTATATATTGTTCTAGAATACTTTCCAGAAGTGTGATGTGCATATCTGCCACCTTACTGGGCCTCGGGCATTTATCAGTCGTCTTTATTTCACTAACAACTGCCAGTTTAGTCATTTGTGAATTAAATGAAAGGGATATTTTATTTTGGGAGATATCCTACAACTAATGTATACTGTAAGTTCATCTTGTTTAGCTGCCTATGACAGACTGTTCTTGCTAGCAGGCATTTCTTATAGGTGCTAATGTAAAGAATTTAAGACTGATATGCATTGTGCTTATAATATTTGAAATTAACTCTGCTAATACTTGACAATCATGCTGCTCACTACAATTCTGAAAGTTAACAGTTTAAATGTTATTAGTCAAGTAAAAAAATATATTTTTAATTCATAGACTGTAGATGTTATTTACTTTTACATTGCAGACATACATTTTGTAAAAAAAAAAAACAGTCTTGAAGCTTAGTTGAGGAGGTCTAAATCTTTGTAGCAACTGTGAGCTTCACTGAAAATATTACTCAAAATTCTAATAAAAAATAGGAATGCCAGAATATTAATACAAGTGTTCAAACTGCTCCATACACCTCAGTAAAGAGTTTTTGTGACATACAGGAGATAAGTAACACTGCAGGTTTCTGTTGGTTGTGATTCTAAAAACATGAAAGATTGTGGGACTCAGAAAGGAATCAGACCCAGGTGGTTTTCACCAAATTTCCCTGTGATTTAGCACTGGTGTATTTACCTGTTTTTTTCTTTGTAGGCCTTCACAGCCGCTCCTTGATCGCTCTGTCCCGGATTTCACAACCTTCACTTCCGTTGAAGAGTGGCTGGGAGCAATAAAAATGAATCAGTATAGAGACAGCTTCCTGAATTCTGGCTTCACCTCCCTCCAGCTTGTTATGCAGATGACCTCAGAGTGAGTACAATTTAGAAGTGCTCAATAGTGACCTTTCCTGGTTTAAATCAAGACTAGCATTACACTGACCAAAGACATTTCTGTCATGCATTCATGCTGGATGTAAAACTGGATGGGGTAGTTAAATTCTTAACTCCATGTACAGTGTAAATACATACGGCCCTTTTGCTCTTTCCATCTTCATAAATTACTTTCAGTGTCTGAATTTTTTAATTTGAGTTTTTGCTTTGTTTTTAACTTAAAATTATGTTATTGAAATGAACTTCTGTGGATTTTCAACTTGCATATTACCGGGTCTAATTTTAGGTCTGCCCTTCAGATGGTGTGGCAGTCATGTTAGGACATGTGAAAGTACACTTGACTTTTCTCCCATTAGTATGAATTGGATTTTGGTTACAGGTATCTGTAAGTAAACTGGGTGGAATGAAAACCAGAAAGCATTATGGTACCCAGTTTAGCAATCACTAAGGTAATGCAATATGCTTTAATTACAAGTCTTCTTGTAATAATTGGAGTACTCTGCCAGCCATGACCTTCAAAAATTACCAAAAATAAATAACAGGTTTCCTTTTTGCTTCTGCCTCCTAATGTTTTCTTATAATCTTAATAATGCTGAGGATTGTGAAGTTTAGTGCCAAAAATTGGCCTGGTGTTTCTTCTCTTTTTTTAACAAGCCTTTGTAAAGGTCTTGTTGCATAAGAGCAAATGAGTAATAGATGCAATTTTATAATACCTATATATTAAATTTGACCAGTAAAATAATTAAAATTCAATATGTCTTAAGCCAATGTCACATTATACAACATCTACAATGTTATGGTGTATGTTATGGTTTTGCTGACAGTAGCTGTTAATCTTGTCACCAGACTATGTCAATTTAAACAACTAAAAATCACTGAACATGTCACATTTACTTACTGTGTGCTAATCTTCTAGCACAGTTGAGCCCAACTCTTTTTTATGACAGTCAGTACTGTGCTCCCTAAAAGAGCTGGCACTCTACGAAGTGTTGAAAACTATGGCAATTTCAGCCATAATCCCAGCCCTTATTTAGATAAATAGATAGATAGATAGATACTTTATTAATCCCAAAGGGAAATTCACAATATAACAACAATGACGTGTCCAAACTCTCTGGGCAAGTCATAGGGACGCAGACGTACAGCCAACAGTTCGATGTCCCTGCAGCAAGTGGAGATTTTAACGTTTACATGTCCAGAGTTGCACCACCTTGTATTTACATAAAAAGCGAGTCCTCCTCCTTTCTGCTTGCCACAGGTATTTGTGTCTCTTTCTGCTCTAACTGTGCTAAACCCGGGTAGCCCCATTCTCTTGTGGTATTTAAAACACACAACATCGGACAGACAAGCTTCTTTTCTGTTTGTGAGGTCCAAAATACCCGTGTTTCTTACTTCTAATCACTGCATCATATGCATTGGACTTCTAGATGAGGATTCATTGGTTGTTAGCTCTCAAGCTCATAAGAGCCGCACCTAACACTAAACACAAAATTAAACCCTGTTTGATTTTATCAGTCTGAGTCACAAACTAATTGGTGTGAGTTGCTTGGGTGACAACAGGCTTCACAGAAGTGAGTCGCTGACTTCCTCTGACTGGTCAAGATTATGCAAGAGAAAATTTTGAATGAAAATCACTGGAGAAGTCATGCATTGTGATATAGCTTTAAGTTTGTTTGTTTGTTTTTTTTTTTTTATTTATTTTTATAAGGATAATTTTTTTCACATGGGCTGCTGCTTTATAACTCCAGACCACTGGCATGAGATCCTGGAAGGGCACCGTCTGTCTAAGCAGTTTGCGTTTCTCCCTCCTTGTTTGAGGTGGCCTTTCTCCCTGACATTTTGGTTTCTTCCTAACATTCCTAAGACATGTAGATTAGGGTGAATGGTGACTCCACATTTATTGGGTCCAAGGAAGGGTTTATATACAACTACCAAACTATTTTCATATTGTTTATCTAATCATTTAAGTTATTGCTGATTCTTTAATGATAAAATTAGTGTAACAATGTTAAAATTATATATAAATGAGATGAATAGCACAAATTGGTAAGATAGGTACTGTACTGAAGTTGTGTAAGCTCATAAATTACATAGCTGCCTCAAAGAAAAATTATTTGAACACCTACTGTGAATTTTTTTTTTTTTATATAGCAGATTAACATAATTACGTGGCCTAATATCAATGCTTTGGAGAAATACACATGATTGGAAGTATTTGTACTCAGCATTCTGAATCCAATGAATGTTGGTAACCTAGGTGCACGTTGTAGCTATTTTATTTTATATTAATTTATATTGCTAAGATACTGTATATCTAATGAAGTTTAGAGAACTGTTCTTGCATTCTGTCTATATTATGTACTTGTATATATAGATCCTTCTTGCCTGAAAAAAGCATATGGTTTCTAAGAACATGACCCTCATAAAATTAAAGGAGTAATGCTGAATGTCTGAGATGAAAAATGTGGATCCAGAAAATAGATGAATAGCCAAATAAATAAATAATTAAAAAACTTGTGCCTCTTAAAACATTTGTTATGTATATGAGATAATAAGTCATGAGCACTAAGTTATGACAGGAGGGAGCAAGATTATTAATAGCTTGGACAGTAGAATAAGTCATAAAAACAAGATAATTATGTGTTGCATGCTAGGCTGCATTATTTTGTCATGTGCACACACAACATGGCAACATCTTATAACAGTTTTCTATCTCATGGCTGTGACTTGTTATTCTGTGCATGATATTATCTTGTCAACTGGGTACATGGGTGAAATAATATATCATAGGATCAAAACAGTAACATTTATCATAATGAAACCATGAGAAGTCTTATACGGGTTTGGCCTTGGGGGATAGGAAACAATATACTATATTAATAATAAATGACAATGAGACAAAAATAACATAATTATAGATTAGCTCAGGCTGTGTCCAGGCCTATTTTATTAAATCCATTTTCTGTGTGATCTAGTGTTTGCGAGTTTCTGTTTTTTTCTCCTAAAGTGTATCTTGCGAGAATAAGACTGCATATAGTGCACATAAAGTAACAAAAATAGGTAATAAGATAAGAAGGAAAATGAGCATAATAAGTTGTACGGCTTATCCCTACACAATAACATAGTATTTGTTTAAGTGGATAATATTCCATTGTCATGAGTTATTCTTATGCCCATGTTACATTACACAACTTTTCCAGTGATGTTTAGAAATAGACTTCGTTTACATAATGTCAGTGACCCACAGACAGCTGGCAGCATACAGCCATTACATTATGTGACATACCCAATGACTGAGAACAACTAGACTGCAACACGCTCCAGTAAAATCAAACAGGTCTGAATTTGTCTTTAGTCGTAGGGGTTGGCTATGTGTGCGAGGCAGCAGGCAACCAATGAATGCTCATCAAGAAGTACAATGCATAGCAGGCAGCAACAAGAAGTAAAAAATCCTGGGCTTTGGACCTCACAAACACAAGAGAGGCTTGTCTAATTGATGGCTTGTGTTTTATGTACTAAAACAGAATGGAACAAACAAAAAAGGGCCAAGATTACTGCAGAACTTGCCACAGCTGTTAACTCTTCATACGGTACTGACTGCGTCAGGCAGAATGCTATTGGCTGTCACAAAAATGACTGTGCTGGAAGGCCGCCACTTGGACTCTAAAATTGACATGAGCAGTGATTTTCAGTCATGTACTTTGACATGATGCAGTGTTGAGATTAGCGACTGTGGTTGGCAAATTTGACACACTCCACAACAAAAAGTCACACAATGGGACATCAGCATTAAGTAACACATAATTAATTGATGGATGAACTGATCATGGTGCTGGGGAGTAGTGACATAACATGCTGCATGTTGGCCAGACAAGCAAGTAAGGATTTCATTGTATTTCGTACAAATGACAATAAATGACAATAAACACCAACTTGAAAACTAAATGTATTACTATCACTTACTTATGACTACTTTGTTTGCAGAGAATAGTTTTAGGTTAGCATTTATCTGTAATGTTATATTATCACTGCTTTAGGGGTTTATTTTTGTATAAAATTCTTATACTAACAAAAGAGTAAATTTTATTTGTGTGATGGCATCTCAAATTCTCAGTCATACGTGTCCCTGCTTTACCCACCACCCACCATTAAGCCATTCTCAGACATATTAGACTGTAGGATGTTTTCCCATCTTGGTAGTTTGTAAACTCCTACCCAGGCAGCATAATTTATGTCACATCTCCTACTGTGTATTCAACCTGAGCCCATTATGTGCAGAAAACAAGTCATGGTCAACAAATAAATATCTTTTTCATATATTCTCTCTGAGACTGTTTACATTTTTAAATTAACATTCTTTGTGCACAGTCCATGTTTTTTTTTCTCTCTCTTTAGAGCTAAGGTGGTTCATTATAGGGGTCATGCATACTTCTTCCTAGTAGGGGAACCTGCATGTGGTGCAGGCAATTTGTTGCTGCTGCTTCTTTTCTTTTTCTTCCACTGTCCTTGGACATTAACTCAGCAAAAACTCCCATGTCTTTCTTTTAAACTTGCCAGTTAGTCATTAGATTTATAGAGTCATTTTTGTCATGAGTAGAGACTAAAGTAAAATTTTTCTTGCACATGCAACACGTTATCAGTAATTTTCTCAATAAAAAAGTCAATTTATTCAGTTATGTTCTTAAAAAATGTTACTATTTTCTCCTTTGGATTAATAGCATATATTTCCTTTATCTGATTCCATTAACCCATTTTCAATATTTGTGAACCCGAATGAAAAGTAAAAGAAATAAACTAATAGTATTTACTGTGATTAGTGTATTACCTCTGGCACTCAAACTCAGCTTCAGCATGTTAGAATATTAGAATGTTAGAAAAATGTTGATGAACAAGGCCATTCAGCACATAATACTTTGCTAATTCAGCTCACCTAATTCCTCCAAAATAACATCAGGTTGACCCCTAAAGTCATCCTACTGTCTACCACACTACTTGGTGACTTATTCTTTGTGTCTGTGGTTCTTTGTGTGAATCTTCCTAATGTTGATCCAAAATTTACCCTTAACAAGTGTCTGTGTCCCCATGTTCTTGTTGAACTCATTTTAAAGTAACAGTCTCGATCCATTGTACTAATTCTGTTTATAAATTACTCAAGCTGAGAAGCTTCAACTCTTTTAATTTTTCCTTATAATTCATCCCTGCGATCCTAGAATCAGTTAAGTTGCTCTTCTCTGGACTTTTTCTAGCACTGCTTTGTTTTTTTGTAGCCCGGGGGCCAAAACTGTACGCAGTACTCCAGATGAGGACTTACAAGTGAATTCAAAAGCTTGAGCATAACCTCTTTGGACTTGTACTTTACACATTGTGCTGTCTAACCTAACATTACAACATTAGCTTTTTAATGGCTTCTGAACACTATGTGGTAGTTGATAGTGATGGGACCACTCCTAAATCCTTTCAGTTTTTCAGGCCTCCCATCATCTATTCAAACCTGACATTTTTAACTCCTACAGGTAATACTTTACATTTACTTACATTAAAGTTCACCTTCCGCTTCTGTTGAAGCTCATCGAGAGAATGCCAAGAGTGTGCAAAGCAGTAATCAGAGCAAAGGGTGGCTATTTTGAAGAAACTAGAATATAAAACATGTTTTCAGTTATTTCACCTTTTTTTGTTAAGTACATAACTCCACATGTGTTCATTCATAGTTTTGATGCCTTCAGTGAGAATCTACCAATGTAAATGGTCATGAAAATAAGAAAACACATTGAATGAGGAGGTGTGTCCAAACTTTTGGCCTGTACTGTATATACACACACACACACTTTTTAATGTAGGTAGATCATTTCGACCTGGTTATTTTAAAAGTAGCTCGCACGCCGAAAAACTGTGGGCACCCCTGATCTAGTTAGTTGCGGTAATAAGAGCGTAGGAAGCATAACGTGTCCAGCGTGCGGCTGCCCAGGCGAGAGAGTACTTCTTGCAGAGTACGCCAGCTGCTGAGAAAGCACGCTTTGCCTCCACTGAAGTAGGCAGCACAGTCAGCAGATACCGATACACTTGTTCTAACACCGCCATTTCAGCTGTTACTGATACATCCAATTTCTTGTCATCATTCTTTGATGGCAAGTTTCTTGGCACAGATAATGCGGATGCAACAGACTGATGCATTGCAATTTCAAGTTGCTGCTCAAAGCTATTGTCTGACAGACGTCAATGAAGTCTTCAGTTTTCAACTATAACTCTGTTATTTCTTGATCGATTTTTACACTTTTACACGCTATATATGCAAACTTGGCCATTCCTGGTTTCCCGGGAATTACAGCAGTTTCATTCCCGGGAATGAAAAATGTCCGTGAATCCTGGGCTCCCGATTGGATTCCCTAGCTGCCACCACCATGCTTCACTGTAGGGATGCTATTGGCCTGGTGATGAGCGGTGCCTGGTTTCCTACAAAGGTGACACCTGGCATTCACACCAAAGAGTTCAATCTTTGTCTCATCAGACCAGAGAATTTTGTTTCTCATGGTCTGAGATTCCTTCAGGTGCCTTTTGGCAAACTCCAGGCCGGCTGCTCTACCATCAGGCCTGATTGGTGGATTGCTGCAGAGATGGTTGTCCTTCTGACAGGTTCTCCTCTCTCCACAGAGGACCTCTGGAGCTCTGACAGAGTGACCATCGGGTTCTTGGTCACCTCCATGACTAAGGCCCTTCTCCCCTAATCGCTCAGTTTAGATGGCTGGCCAGCTCTAGGAAGAGTCCTGGTGATTTTTAACTTCTTCCACTTACGGATGATGGAGGCCACTGTGCTCATTGGGACCTTCAAAGCAGCAGAAATTTTTCGGTAACCTTCCCCAGATTTGTGCATCGAGACAATCCTGTCTCGGAGGTCTACAGACAATTCCTCTAACTTCATGCTTGGTTTGTGCTCTGACATGACCTGTCAACTGTGGGACCTTATATAGACAGGTGTGTGCCTTTCCAAATCATGTCCAATCAACTGAATTTACCACAGGTGGACTCCAATTAAGCTGCAGAAACATCTCAAGGATGATCAGGGGAAACAGGATGCACCTGAGCTCAATTTTGAGCTTCATGGCAAAGCCTGTGAATACTTGTGTACATGTGCTTTCTCAATTTTTTTATTTTTAATAAATTTGCAAAAACCTCAAGTAAACTCTTTTCA
This sequence comes from Polypterus senegalus, assembly GCF_016835505.1. Lineage (NCBI taxonomy): Eukaryota > Metazoa > Chordata > Cladistia > Polypteriformes > Polypteridae > Polypterus > Polypterus senegalus. The sequence goes on from NC_053154.1 coordinate 170,496,729, forward strand.
CGTTATCATTATGGGGTGTTGTGTGTAGAATTCTGAGGAAAAAAAATAATTTAATCCATTTTGGAATAAGGCTGTAACATAACAAAATGTGGAAAAAGTGATGCGCTGTGAATACTTTCTGGATGCACTGTATATGTGTATATGTGCATGAGATATATATATATGACCACAGAGTTAAGACCTTGGTTTTCCATCTCATCCAAAGTATGCAGTCATTTTTACAGCACATTGTCCCTGTCACTATAATGTGGCATTGGGATCCACACACACAGACCACAGGTTAAGTGCCACCTGCTGGCCTCACCAACAACTCTTCTAGCAGCAACCCAAGCTTTCTCATCCAAGTACTGACTGGGTCAAACCATGCCTATCTTCAGGTGCATTAACTGATCTGAAGTGCATGTGATATGGTTGCTGACTGTTCACTCTTTAATTGTGAAGGAACCAATGTTATTTCTTGCACAGAAATCAACTTGAATAATGTATTTATTCCATGAACCACACCAAATGCAGTTGAAGCAAAGTATGATGATTTAATTATGCGTTGTAGTCTGTCAAAAGAAAAAAAAATTAATTACCATATCAATAATTGGATGATGAATATATTAACAACCTCTGCTGCAAATGTACTGAATCACATATTCTAATCATAAATGAGATCAATATAGTATAACATAAATTGCTTGAATATATTTATGTCAAAATAAAATGATTTAAACAAACGAGACAATATGATAATAAAATACTGGTTAGATCAAAGACACTGTATGCATATCAGCTACAAGATAAGAATTAAATTATATAAATGCTTCAAATTAAATTAAGAAAATAAGAGTATCATCCTACAGAGATGCCACTTAATTTACTCATAGGATTATTCTGTACTAGATTCTTATTTCCTGTTTAAAATAGATTTACCAATTTAAAATGCATGTCTATTCACAAACCTTAATAAGCCTACTGTTTTAAAAGTGTCCCTGGAATTATTTGTAATGACAGGGACTTCAGAAATATTTGGTAATCTTTTCAAATTATAGTACCTTCAAAAAGAATTCAGATCCCTTCACTTTTTTTCAAATTTTATTATTTTACACGCTTATGCTAAAATCCATCCATCCATTATCCAACCCGTTATATCCTAACTACAGGGTCACGGGGGTCTGCTGAAGCCAATACCAGTCAACACAGGGTGCAAGGCAGGAAATAAACTCCGGGCAGGGTGCCAGCCCACCACGAGGGAGGGCGCAAACACACCCACACCCACACACACACCCACACCCACTAGGGAAAAGTTAGAATTGCCAATGCACCTAACCTGCATGCATGTCTTTGGAATGTGGGAGGAAACCACAGTTGGAGAGGAGAACATGCAAACTCCATGTAGGGACGACCCGGGAAGAGAACCCGGTCTTCTAACTGCGAGGCAGCAGCACTACCACTGTGCCACCGTTCCGCCCCTATGCTAAAATCATTTAAATAAATTTTTCCATTAAGCAACACTCAATACTCCAGAATGACAAAGCAAAAATAGGATATTTAAATATTCAGAACGGTTTCTGTGCCACTTGCAATGCACACACCTGTGAATGTGAGGTCCCACAGATGACAATGTACGTATGTCAGAGCAAAAACCAAGCTCTGAGGTCGATGAAAATTTCTGCAGGGCTTAGAGACAAGATTGCATCAAAGCACACACCTGGTGAAGGCTACAACGAAAAATCCTGCAGCATTGCAGGTTTCCAAAAGCACAGAGGCCTCCATAATTGTTTAATGGAATAAGTTTGGAACAACCATGACACTTTCTAGAGCTGATTGTCCTGGCAAAATGAGTGATATGGTGAGAACCGCCTTGGTAAGAGAGGTGACCAAGAACCCAATGGTTACTCTGGCTGAGCTCCACAGAACCTGCGTGGAGACAGGAGAATCTTTCAGAAGGATAACTATCACTGCAACACTCCACTGATCTGCACTTTATGGTAGAGTGGCCAGACAACTTGGAGTTTTCAAAAAGTATTCACTTACTTAGCACTTAGTTCTTCCATTCCTCCATTCACATTGGAGGAAGTTTGCTGTCCTGTCACCCCGCATCGACAGCACAGGCAGATCTTGATGGTTCATCCCTGTCTTCTTTTTCCATTTGAGTTTCCAGTACTTCACAGTCCATGATAGTCACTGGTTGGGTAATTGAAGGATGAGGTCAGCCAAACTAACTTGGTGACTGGTAAAGGTTTTGGTCAGCCTTAGTGACTTGATCATGATAAGCAATACACAGGATTCTTCGCAAACAATGATGTTAAAGTTTTGAGCTATGGTTTGAATACACTCCACATCTTGTTAGTGAAGACTGCAGTCAGTAGCATGATGTTATTGAATAGTTTGATCTTCATCACCCACTCAATCGATGCTGAGGACTGTATCAGTTGCATTTTTTGGAAAAATCACCATGGTATAGCTAATTTGCCTGCAGATATCTTCATCCATGCTTCAGTCTGATCCAATGGTGCTACCACCGTATGTAAACTCAGTTGCCTCTCCAAGCTCATCACCTCTCAAAGTAATAGGGAGTTTGGTGGCACAGTTCACCCACATAACTTTGATCTTCTTGTTGCTAAGCTGGAGGTCAATATTTTGCTTCTTAAGTCCCAACTTGGTGGTGATGTTCTGTAGGGTGGGTTGCATTTTGGCCATGAGCACAATGTCTTGGGCAGAGACCAGGTTGGCAAGGTGGGGATGGTTGGTCCATGAATGCCCACTTTTTAGAACACATTCATTTCAGGGATGAAGATGGAGATAAGATGCAACCCTGTAGTAAACTGGTGTTGATGGTGAATTCTTCTGTGAACCCATCTTACATCCACATGCCAAAATGTGATGGAGGATCCAGAACATGTCAATGTAACAAGCAAGGATGTCGCAGGAGCATGTGATTCACTGCATTAATTCACAATGGATGCAATCGAACATTTTTGTGAAGTCAATGAAGTTCGTTAGCACCTGTTTCTATTCTACACTTTTTTCAAAAATATTCTGTAAGATGCAAATCTGTCCATTGCTTGATCGACCACAATGAAAGCCATCTGGTTCCTCATGGTGTAGTGCATCCACCACATCACAAAATTGTTGGGACAATGCAAAACGGAATACTTTTCCAGGAACGGGTGGAGCATAATACTTCTACAATTATCACACACCGCTCTATTGCCTTTCTTTGGTTGCTTGCAAATAAAGCTCTTTCTCCACTCCGTATGCACCATAGCCACTAGCTAATAGTCATAGCTCATTTTTGTAGCACATCTTCCAGTACCATCTAGATTCATTTCAAAAGCTCTGGCATGATTTAGTCTTGTCCTGGAGTTTTGTCCAATTTCAGTATTCAGGTCACCAATAAATAGGGTTACATTGTAGGTTGGGATGCACACTAAGACATCTTGTAGTCAGTCGTAAAAAGCACCCTCTACCATATTGACATCATCCTCCATAAACAACAGTTGTGGTCCATGAGTGTTGGAATTGTAGCCGTGCACTGATGATAAGATCATTAACGGGTTCCCATCCACTGGGGGTACTCGGCAGGATTCTCAGACTATATGAAACAAGATTCTCAGGACTGATGACACATATATTGAACTGTTTTGTCTGAATTCTAAATGTCATGTCTGGAGGAAATCAGACATCTCTACACCTGTACAATATCATTCTAACTCTGAAGCATGGTGGTGGCAGCATCATGCTATGGGGTTGTTTTTCAGTGGTGGGGACTGAGAGACTAGTCAGGGTTGGGGGAAAACTGAATAGAGTAAAGTACAGAGATATTTTTAACGAATACTGCTCCAAAGTGCTATCCCCAGATTGGGCTGATGGTTCACCTTCCAATAGGACAAATTCCCTAAGCAGAAAACAAAGACAATGCAGGAGTGGCTTAGGAACAATGCTGAAAATGTTCTTGAATGGCCCAGCAAGAGCCAAGTCTTGAACCCAAATTGAAAATCTTTGGAGAGACCTGAAATAGTTGTCCACCAATGATCTCCATCCAACCTAATAGGGCTTGACAGAATCTGCAGTGGAGAAGAATAGCAGAAAATCCCAATTCCTAGTGTGTGGCGCATGTTCCATCAAATCAAATGACAATCAAAAGACTCGAGGCATTGCAGCCAAAGATACTTCTATGAAGTACTAAGCAAAGGGTCTGAATACTCAAGTCAATAGGATAGTTCAGTTTAGTATTTTGAATAATTTTACAAAAAATTCCAAAAGTCTTGTTTTTGCTTAGTCATTCTAGGGTTTTAAGTGTTGCTTGATGACGGGAAAAATTTCACTTAAATGGACTTTAGCATAAGGCTACAACATAACAAAATTGAGCTAAAACTGAAGGGATCTGAATTACTTTTGAAGGCTCTGTATGTCTACCTGGTTGTTTAGGCCACAAGTTATACTAACATACTGATGGTTTACTGTATGCTACCATTTGGTGTTGAGACCCCTGTTGAAGACAAAGTTGACAGAGATTACCTTGGTGACATTGTGTGAAAAAAGCTTAATCCTTGTTCTGGTGAAATGTAAGTATGGACCAGAAGCTGTTTTAATTAGTTTATAACCTGAAAACATAAATAGTATGCAGGTTTGTAAAAAGATCAAAGACTCTGATATCTGGATATTCGTTTTACAACGCAGGAGAGAGAAGCAGAAATTTGGGGAAGGGTCTGCACTATTTGACTGGTAAACATGTAAACAAGTAAGAGACTAATAACATGGGGCAGTGTGTTTTATATTTGAATTATTCTTTCTTTCTTTTCCCCAGGGACCTTCTGAGGATAGGGGTGACATTAGCTGGGCATCAAAAGAAAATTCTCAACAGTGTCCAGTCAATGAGGATACAGATGAGTCAGTCGCCTACAGCTATGGCATGACAGCCACTGCCTTCACCACAGAAGCTGCCCTTAGGTCCGTTAGGCCTGACCCAAGCCCTCATCCCCAACTCACCTCTACTACTCCTCCAGATTTTGGGCAGGCTTGCAGTGTTCAACAATGTGTGGGGAAGACATCGTTTATTTCCTCTCAGCCACTGGGTGTACCAGCAAAATGAATTTGAACCACAGGATGGATTTCCACACAGGATTTATAACATTGGTGTCCAAATTTCCACTGGAGGAACTAAACATGGCATAAGGATCCAGCGGATGATTGTAATTACAAATGAATATGTAATCTTTTTCTTCATTTTTTTTTCTTTTACACACTGAATCTGTTGCTTCCCAGGTGGCATCATGAATCACCTAGACTATTTTATTTTTTCTTTTAAAAACAACGCTGTGATATTTCTTTCGGACTATCTGTGCTACCTTATGATGTCTATGGTGACATCATTGCCAAAGGACTGCTGTACAGCTGTACTTCAGTTTTGAAAACCATGAGATAAACCTTCATATTGAAGGTGCCATGTAATAAATATAAATATACTGTTTCTGCTTGCATTTTTAGCAACTATGTCTGCTGTTCTCTCTGGATTGCATACAACTGCTAGCACAAAGCCACCACTGGAGGCGGCTGCATAGTTCAAACAGGACCACAGAGAGAACCTGAAAAGCGGCAGCAGAGTTTGAACAATACAACAACATGACTGCAAGGGGTACACAGCTCAACAGTGCTGAAGAGTCTGCTGCCAGGAAAAGTGCTCGAGCTTCCTCAGGATTTTATTTTATTTTAGGGGGTTTTATTTTCTTTTTCTTTTAATGAAGCAGAATGGCCAGTGGGCATATCCCCAACTGACTAACTTAGCGGCTGGCAGCAATCAGCTCTTCCTATCCCTCTCTGGGTTGGGTTGGAGCTGTTGGACACTGGATTTGACCAGGACTGGCCCAGCTTGGCTGTCTAGGCTCCCGGGTATGTAGATCTTTTTTCTTTTTATTCCTCTGTGAAACACATTGCTGTGCCACCTTGAGCTTCTCACACCTGCTATCTTTCCATTCACTTTTCTTTTTAGCGAGTTTGTTAATTGCATTACAGCAGAGGTCCATCCTGGAGAATGTATCATTTCAGTGCAGTGCACCATCACCAGCACACATGTCTGAACAGGGGAGGAAACTTTTGTCAACAGGGCAAAAGCACGCAAGTGATTTATAGAGTTCTCCCAAGCTGGGACTCAAACCAGAATCTCAGCATTGTGGGGCTGCACAATCATCATCATCATCACACCTTGGCCTTACAGCTACTGTGTGTTACTGAGATAGACAGTGTATGCTGGAAAAAAGTCTTAAATATCCAAAAAGCATTTACTGTATATTGAAATCTGGGCCATATTTATCAAATATTTCAGAGCAGAAAACAATCCTAACTGGCTCACGGTGACACAAAATTGGTCCCACTCATAGGAGTAGGAGTAAGAGCATTTTAGCAATGTCCCTAAATTAGGAAACTATGCCTCACTTCACCAGGACTTCAGAGAGCTTACTAGGTGCTATCAGAGGGTGGCATTCAGGCAGAGAGCGGCACATAGATAAAGTGGAATGTTTTAGAAACACTGGGCAGTTGTGAACTCATTAAAAGATGGAAGCAATTTGACAGAGATGGAATAATATTCATAATAAATCATGTACGTCACATAATCCCACCATCTGCACAGATACGACACGCTCTGTCTACCAACATTTTCATTTTGGCCATGTTACATGTAAAATGCAGCTTTGTAATAGCGATGGTTTAAGTATGTCACAAGGTTTTCTCAAATTTTGCACCAAAAATGTCCTTACAATGTGTGAGGTAATATACAGATTATACATTTCAACATCACTTAACACGATGTAACATTAAAGCATTCATTGCACACACAACGATCATTGTGCCAAGTCTGGATGAGCAAGCATATACGAGTCCCGAGTGATATCACAGTATCAATACACAGGTGCTCATGGATGCAAACTGTACTCTAGTAGGCAGCATATTACCCTGAAGATTGGATGGATGGGTAACTGAGAGCAAAATGTCACACAAATCCACTGGAATGTTCTCATAACACTTTACAAGCCTAGGAAGCTTCAAGATTGGGGGCTATAAGGCATACTGTAAGTGTGTTGAAGAGTTGGGTGGGGAGGCATCTTGAAGATCGGGGCTAAAGCCCTGGGTACCCCCTAATGACACCAATGGTAGCACATTATGTATGTGATGCATCATAAGTTAATAACTGAATATCCACAAGAGGCACACAACATTTCAAGGAAGCTAATGTCCACAGTGACTAATTTTAAACATCCTTCATTACTAGGGGGCTTTGCTCCCTGCTTGCTTGACTTGCCGACCCAGCCACTTTGCATTTCTGCCGCTCACGGATGGGGATGCGGATTTACAATTTAAACAGATTGTTATTTTCATAGGAATTGTTACATATCCATAATAGAACTATTGTATATTACAGCGAGTAATTAGACATATTAAAAAGTAGGAAAACGTAATAATTTGAAAGTAAATTGTTTCATGTTGCATTAGAGATGTTTATCGCGTTCTATGATTTCATTCTGTTTGGCTTTGAAATTAACACGCAAATACTTTTTAAACTTACACTTTTACTGTAAAACTTCAGTAAAAACTCGTTTTTGAATTAAATTTTAGTCAATATCGCATTGAATTTTGATTCTGTGTTTGGACTAACATTGTGACAACGCAACATATAAGTGCCCGTGAGTGAATATCGTTTCTTTCTCTCTAATAAATAAACCAACTTTTTTTGAATGTTTATCTCTGAGATTTGTTAATTTTCTTTGCAAAAGCTATTCTAACGGGAAACATTTTAATACGAATGGCATATGAAGGTCTCCTTTGGTATCTAATGTTCTCCACGGGAGATGTACTACATTACCTTTCTTGGATACATCCTCTTTACAACAGTCATTCGGGCGTTGGAAGACCGTACAGTGTTTACAGTTGTAGATATTCTACGGGATATTGTAATTTGATGTTTTCATCTTCCGCATGATCACCACCAACTGTTTCAGCATAGTCTACTGATACGCATTTAACCAATTTGCCGTGTAACTGATCGACAGTTTTCGTGTAAATTCATTTGACTTCATAGTTTCTCAGTGCTTGGATTGCCCGTGTACTTATTTCTTCTGTTGGTAACCCTTTGGGATGAAATTCTTCAATAAGATTTGGACATAATAAATCTTCTTTAATTGGAAACTTAAAGTGAGGAAAAACTTAAAAATGTATAAGAGCTGAGAGAGCAGGAACTGTGTCTGTCAAAAGCATTCACACGAATGAGAGGCGAGAGGACCGTGGCCGTGGGCCGTTAACTGTAAATGGTTGAGAGGAGTGCGGGACTTGAAAAAATCTCATGGAAATAGTCTTGTCTCAAGATTTTCTTTTATAATAGAGAGATTAAAATTAATGACATCAGAAGCACATACTGTATTGGCAAGGCCAATGGCATACATACAGTCACTGGCAGGCAGGTGACACAATAGAAGGGGAACAGCTTACGGACTGTAATAAAATAAAAATAAAACACAAATAACAACACAGCAGATGTGTGAGTCTAATCTGTAGCCTGGATACATCAGGGTGAGGCAGTGAGATGTGGTTTTCTTTGTTTTCTTTCTGTTTCCTCTGAGAGTTATCCAACTGGTTTTGTTTTGTATTCGCTGTTCTTTGTAACTGGTGGATGTTAAGGTGGCCGGACTGTCTGAAGGACTGCTGTTGCCTTAATTGCTTGAATTGTTACTGGTAGTGGTGTTGGTAAGGCCTTCAGGGAGTGTTTACCCTGTGGTCGCTTGAGTGTAGACCCCAATACTCCAGTGTAGTGATGAAGACAATGTGCTGTCCATCAGATAAGATGCAAAACCGTGGTCCTGACTCTCCATAGCCATAAAATATCCCTGGGCATCTCTCAAAAAAGACTAAGGTGTATCCTGATGTCCTGGCTAAAATGCCCACTACAGCCTTGTGCATTCTGGCCCCTACTTGTCCGCCCACCCTTCACCACCTAATAGCCAATGTGTGGTGAGCGTGCTGGCACAAGAATGGCTGTCATCACATCGCCCTGGTGGATGCCACACTTTGGTGGTGACTGAAGTGTCTCTCTTGTGTCTATGTGAAGTGCTATAGAACTGTAATTGTTATTGTTGTTTATCTGAGCAGGTGACGTACACAAATTATTCTGCCCCCCTTAGACGGCCTGAGATCTGAGCCCAGCTCGAGACCCTTTGTGCTTTTGTGCTTTCTGACATCAGTCAAGGGGAGGAAAAAAAAAATCTGAAAATGTCACCCCCGTTCGTAAAAGAAAGCAATTATACAATTTCCTGTGTAAAACACAATTCTGTAACAGTCTGAAGTGGAAAAAACTTTAAAGTGCAATTGCAACATGCTTGAAAGAGTGACATTCAATAATTAAAACAGACCTGATGCAAAAAACTCCATTTCAGATACGTCCTTCTAATAAAAAGGACCACTGCCAGATGCTGCCCTGTCGACCATAATGAGCACTCCTGGCAACAACGTGCTGAAGTGGGACTTGATTTCAACTGCAATAGAGAAATGAAATACGTAATGCAACGTTTAGACAGGAGAAGAAATGAAACACGAGTCTTTCATATTGTACTGGGTCCTCCTGCAGGAATGTTAAAATTAATTTTCAGTGTAGGACAATAATAAGAAGGTTCTTACTTTAGCTCCTTTAAAATATGTGTTGTTTCAAATAAACCATTTTTTCTTAATCTACTTGAGCTACTAAATGTTGATTTTTGCTTTCACTTTGCTGGCACGTCCATTTTAGGTTAGCCCAGTACAGGGGTGGGCAGTGTTGGTCCTGGGGGGCTGCAGTGGCTGCAGGTTTTCGTTCCAACCCAGTTGCTTAATTAGAAACCAATCCTTGCCTATCTGAGACCTTATTTAATTTTATGGTTTATCGGCCTGCAATGTAAGGTCTTCTATCGTATGATATCACCCAAATGATTTGAAGCCTCGCCCTGCGGTGGGCTAGTGCCCTGTGTTGGCTGGGATTGGCTCCAGCAGACCCCCGTGACCCTGTAGTTAGGGTATAGTGGGTTGGATGATGGATGGATGGATTTGAAGCCTAAAAGGGATCTTTTTCAATTGGTCACATTTTTCTCTTAAGTATTTTATTAAATCAAACAATGCATGATGAACACACACAGATATAAATGGGAACAAGCTAGATGAAGAACTGCTGGCTCCTTTGTCATTTGTATCTTATTGCTAATAAGGCGCCATTAAAACACTGAATGCAGCTGTTTAAGATTGAAATAAGCAATTAAAGCAAGCGAGAGCACTAAAATGAAGCATCAAAACGTCACTGAGCAGTAAGGGCTTCTTCATCAGCAATAATTGGCTTCACACAATCACATTATACATCAGCTAGTTGACTGGTCCCCAGCATTTGGCACTTTCTTTTTTATTAAGTTGTCTTTTTATTTTATAAAGCATAGACTTTAAAGTCAATTAACAAATTGCTTTATATGGCTCTGTGTCGGACAATAGCACATTAATCAGCCTTGTAGAGTATCTTTAAGAGCACACCTTGAGAATTTCAAAAAGCATCCGCCGCGCACTTGAACGTGCTGTGGTATCCCAAGATGCTTTTCAAAGACCAAACGGCCATTCCAAGCGTCTCATTCGCTATAGCGCCCCTCGCTGGTGGGCGAAGGTAACTTGTATTCTAACAAGCCGTTGCTCTCGAGTTTTCAGAGGGTTGCCAGCCGCAGCCCTTGACCCCGGCTCGCATATCCATCAGCAAAGATGATTTTGAATTTTTCTATTTCGTCGCAGCTGAGAGAGCAATTCTAATGCTCGAAAACAAGTGTGCGGTCTCACTTCAGCGCGTGCAGAAATGGAGAGGTGAAAGCGGCACAATGTGTTATTTCATTCTTAATCATCTCAAAGAGAAAGCAAATTCCCACCTGGAGCTTTCCCGTATTCTACTCTGGCAGGTTTTCTTCGCGGTGTCATTGCCAGAATACTTAGTTGCCCCCATTACGCGTCAACGTGGCCTGGCGGCGACTTGGTGACAGCGTGAGCTGAATAGTATCTCATCCGTCCAGGTTGTTCCGAGTAGCGCACCCGTCCTGACAGCGCCAAGGCTGGGCTCAGTACGCAGTCTGCGGGCTTACCGCATGGCACGAGGGACTCCGCGCAGGATTTTAAAAGTGCAGTCGCTCCACGAAGAAAGCAGATCTGCATCTTTGAGCAGATCCGCTAACCATTGCAGAAACCGCGTTATCCAGTTCAGATTGACGAAGAAATTGAGGCAATGGTGCCAACATCGTATGCAGGGCAGAAGCCAAGGTGTCAATCCACACAAGCGCCACGGCACGTAGTTGGCGGACCATGGGCGTGGTATTAAACCAAGAGTACTTAAGCGGACAGGTGGAGACGGTCCACCCTGACCACACACACACACACGCACAAGTTGACAGCTCGGGCAGTCTGACCTTCGGATCGGAAGCTGCGGTGAGAAAGTGGAGTGAGGGCGAAGGTTGTGTTACCCAGATGTTTGATTCGTATTTGTGGAAAATGGGCGGTCAACATGCTTTGTGGGGGAGTGGAACATTTTGGAGTCAACATCATCAAGAGCCCTCGACCCCACTATATGACTGCCTACGTACTCCTTTACAGAGTCGCAGGCTGCTCCAGACTATCAACAGACTCGCACACCTTGGCGCCTCTAACTCCTCCATAATTCCGTTGCGCTATAAAAAAAAAGCCGATCGATCTTCAACTGCGTTTTGTTAGAGACTTAGTCAGAACTAAACTAACAGCCCTATTCTCGAAAGCAATCACGTCAGTCTTAAAACTGGTTATTCTACGCTGATTCGTGTAAAATGTCAAAAATAAACAAATCCTCACCTCATCCTGTTTGAACTGTACATTTGACTGATACGTTTCATATTTCTTGTTTTGCACAGCAAAAGCACAAAATAAAAAGTGTTTTGAGTTTATGTAAATGTTAAAAAAAACAAGAGTTTTACTACAAAAGTGAGCAGTTTATCAACAGAGTCCAGTAACGGTTTCTGTGCTGTCGTGTGAACACTTCGTTCATGACAATAAATCTGAACTGGAGCTGTACGAGTCCGCGAGTATTACATGCGTGTCAATTCTGTGTACCTCACTGGACTGTATGCATATACTAATTTGATTACTATGGAAAACAATTTGTACCGAAATGAAATAAACAAAATGGTACTACGAAATAAAAGTACAGCGAGATATGATTGATATATGAGGGAGTCGATACATTTTAAAATAACGTGTAAATAAATACAGGTAGTCATCAAATTATGACGAAATGCAATTTCATCGTTTTATTGTGGCTTAATAATGTACTTACTGGTTGTATTTCAAAGTGGTCTTCTTTTTAAAAGTCTTTTCCAAATGGCACATTTCCGGCTGCTACAGCACTATTTATTTTAAAATGCCTCTCTTCGTGATGCTCTCATTGCTTGTCAATTAAGACCAACAGGTTCAAACTACTCCTTTTGGTTAATCATTTGCTGTCGATTACTTTGTCCTCATTGCAGGCGGTGGCCCAGGCTACCAAATATGTCTTGCGTTCCTTCCATTCCAATTGGCAAGGACGCGGAGGTGGCATAGTTGGACTTGCTGAGGAGAAAGAGAGAACTCATTGAACATGTGCCGTTTTAAGATGAAATGACGATACATTGGAAATGCTTAGACGCACAGGTGCTTTTCAAAATGCTGATGTCGATCAAGAACTTTTCAACTGATTAAGATCGACGGAGTATCGTGTCTGCCCGGCAGGTGCCCGTGAGGAAATCAGAAAGACATGCATTCCTCACCACGACTTCTCCTCTGTCCCTGTCTGTTGTTTTATCCGTGGATTGTAACTGCAAGTTAGGCTCTTCACCTATAGTTTAGCGTTATCTAATAAAATCGTCTATTGTTAGGTACAGTTACAACATATTAAATCATCTCCTTGTGTAATTTGCCTGCAAATCTAACTTTGGTAACCCGTTTTTGCCAGCTTCAACTGCCTACAATCAGGCAAAAGTAATCGACAGGAGCGGACTCCCCAATATAAGGAGGCGAGTCCGTTGGACTTGATTGACAAGTGATGAGAAGAGGCGGGCTCTAAAACCGCCTTTTGGAAAAGACCCATCGTCAGATAAAAGGGTATTTAAAAATAAGGACATTTTGAAATAAAACCTGCGATAATTAGACGTAATAAAGCTAGTACATGTCAACCCAGAATAAAATGATGACCTTGTATTTCATAAGAGTTAGATCCTTGTATGTAACAATGTGTTTGACAATCTATCCACTCCTTTTCATGTTATCACTGTACTTTCATGCGTTTGTCATACTTGCCATTTTATTTATTGCATTTTGGCACAAATGCCTTGTGCTGCACTGGTCTTATGTGTGGAGTCGACTCGGTTAGTTGATGTCATCCTGAGGGCCGAGCTGTGCCACTGCTGCAGCCAGTGTGGTGGACCTGACTGATTCAGAAGGGGACATGTTGGCCTGCGCAACACATCAGGAAAGCTGCGACTTAAAAGAAGTGAGCACCATGTTGCAAAACGTGATTTGCTTTTTGTTTTTCCCCTAAAATAAAATATTTATTCCAAAGATGAGAAATCGCTTGCACAATATAATAAGCACCAAAATCAAAACCAAACTTCATGTAAAATCAACTCAGGAACACAGACTGACTTGAATTTAACAGACGGTTTGTGACTATTACTAAATAATGTTAAATGTTTCTCATCCATCCATTTTCTCATTTCACTTATCTAAATGAAAGGTAACAGGAATGAGGCCAGGCTCCATTGTGACAGCACAGGGTCCAGGCAGGAGGCGGCCCTGCATGAGCCCCGCCTGTTTCTAGCCAGCCTGGCTCACCTGCACTCACACGGGCATCCGCACTGGCACCGATATGGTGGAGACTCCAACTCCACGTTCTGTGCCACTACGCTGCTCTCACCTAATACCCGTACACACATTCTAAAAAACAAATTCAAATTAATCTCTTTAAAACTTGATTTATTTGTAAGTATATTTTTTACAGTGACTACAGTAATTGTAGTTAAGGCTTCAGCACAATTCCAAATTCTATGCTTTGCTTTAGTTGGTGAGAGTCAGCCGCTCATTCCCTCAGCTCTCTCTTAGTGTCTTCTTGTAAATGTTGACCTACCGACAGCCCGGACATAAAAGACGGAGCTCAGCCTGGGAAAACCTGAGAGAGGTGCAGCACACTTTACAAGGTTACATAATTACAACATAGAAGAGTCAGCCAGCCATCTATCTATCTATCTATCTATCCAGTTTCAGGACCACGTTTTTCCACTTTAGAATCATATAGAACTAGTAAATTCACTTAGTTATGTATTCATTCATCTATATTCAAGTAGAATGACATTTTTTAATTAAAGATGCAAAATTTGACTTACTTCCATTATACAGCAATATTTACAAGAGAATTTCTTAAATTGTATAGTTCTGGACCAGTATACCCCTCCATTCACTGCAGGGAGTCTCGGGGACCTTGAGCCCGCTGTCTGTACTTTTTATACAATGCACATCTGGCATGAAAGAGCAGCTCATTTCTAACATTCCCAGATCCCCTTAACTCAATTCGGGACCCCTCACGGCCTAATGCACAAAGCAGCCCTGGATGAGGTGCCTGTCCATCAGTGGAACACCCAGACATGGAGACAACTTGAACTCCACACAGACAAGCTAGTTCACTTATAGAGCACAGTTTGTATTTCACCCGTCCTATCTTGACAGCTTCATTTAATAAACAGTAACTATTACTAGAGGAAAAACACATCTGTAATATAGAACACAAAGTTAATTCAGTAATTGTATCAGTTTTTCCATCTCATTCATTTAAATATTTTTAATGTTATCAATCCTCACATTTCTCTTTGCTCAGTGGTAAACTAATTTGCTTCATACAAGTCCAGAGGATTTCACATTGCAGGTTCATTTCTCCTCTGCCACCTATCAGTGGGCCATGTTGAAAACTTGCCGAGACTTGTGCACTGCTGCCTTGAATTGCCAGTGTGCCCACGCAGCTGGGTGCAGTCACCCTAAACCAAGGGTGGGCAGAGCAGCTTTGGTCCTGGGAGTCAAAGTAGCTGCAGGTTTTTATTCCAACCCTGTTTCTTAATGAGAAGTCAATTATTGCTGATGAAGAAGCACTTACTGCTCAAGTGACATTTTGATGCTTCACTTTAGTGGTCTCGCTTGTTAAGGTTCCCCCACCTTTAACAACTATATTCACTGTTTGAATGGCTCCTTATTAGCAAATAAGATGTAAATGACAAAAGCAGCCAGCAGTCCTCCATCTAACTTGTTTCCATTCACACATTTGTGGATTCATTATGTGCTATCTGGTTTAAAAAAACACTTAAAAGAAAAATGTGACAGACTGAAAATTCTCTGTTTTGGTCTTCCAATCATTTAGATGATATCCTTCTACGATATAAAAACAGTGCATTGCCATAAAATTAAATAAGATCTGAGATTGGCAGTCATTGGTTTCTAATTAAATAATTGGGTTGGAACAAAAACCTGCAACCACTGCGGCCCTCCAGGACCAATGCTGCCCACCCGTGCCCTAAACAAAGACGGCTTCATTTATCAGTTCCGCTTTACATGGGATTCAACAAAGCAGCACTGTGTCCAGTTCTGCAGTAGGGCGCACACAGGCTGGTCTGCCATAGCGTGTGTAACGTGCACTCGAATGTGAAACGTGCGAGAGCAACACGAGGCTGTGTGCCAGTCCACCTAACTCTCTTCTCCTTTTATTTTTTATTTTCCCAGAAACCTGTGGCTCTCCAGATGAGAAGAGAACAAGATATGAACTACTGTACCACTCTTTTTGACTACATCATGGAGGAGGCGGCTCTTCCTCTTGAAATGACCCCTGTAATCTCGCACTCTCATTGTTTCACACATCTTCACCTACAGGGTGGTGCCAGCATGCTGACGGCTACTTCACTGTAAATAAAGAATGAAAGACTGTACATTTTCAATTTATCTGTATATTTGTTTTGTTAATTGTGTTCGGTATGTTGGACTTTGTAAATGTAGCTTTCTGAAAATTGTATTTAAGATGCACTCATTAAAATAAAATGAAGCTTGAAGGGAAAAAAATGAGCAGAGTATATGTTATTTTTTTTAAACAAGCCTTGCAAGATGGCAGCACTCCATTACGAGCTTATTGCAAAAAACAGGAAGGCTCACCTTAGGTGTCACTGTAAAGCGGAGTAAGCACACATTCTATGCAAGGAAGTATTGGTTACTGAAAAAAATAAAGCCCATTTCATATAGCACCTTTTGTAGCTTATGCCACTATGGCGCTGCAGCTGTTCTCAGCAGGAGGTGAGGAGGAACTCCAATGTCCCCTCCTGTCCATCTACAAATCACTACACGCTGCCACCACACACTCCCTCCTGGAAGACGGCTGCCATAACTTATCATGTGCTGTCACCTCCTCCAATGTAAAGCTTAGCCCAATACAGTGAACCCCCCATACATGGGGATCAGGTTAGTGGCACTCCTGCCATAATCCTACTAACCTTAAAACCCACTTAGAAGACCAAGTGCCTAAGGAACAGAAACTGCACACATATAAACCATTGAGTATCTCCAGCAGCACAGCACAAGTCTGACTAGTAGGTCTACTCTCAGTCCTTTGCAGATCACAAGCAGCTTGTCTTTCCGTCCTTCCACCTCATCTTTTTTCCTGCTTTAGGGTCACAAGGGCCTCTCTCTTCTCCCCACAGCCTCTTCGGACACAAGGCAGGAATCGGGAACCTAGGGGAGGCTCTGTATCTTGTTACTTTAAAATATAATTGTGTTAAGGTTTTGTCAAGTGAAGATGTCATTGTCCTATTTAATCTATACATTTCAAAATACTGAAAACAAGGTGCTACTAACTGTACAAAACACAAGTACATGTGAGGCATGACTCCATAGGACTGTTCCAGTAGCCTACAAAAGGCTATTAAGAAGATGAATTGTAAAAATATGAGATTAGAAGTGTTAAAGAGTTGATGTTCCTCACATCCTGAGTCTCTCTCCTAATTTAATGAGACCATTTCTTCACAAACATCTCAAGCAGGCTCTTTAGGGCTTACTGCTGAGTCACCCTCCTCTTCTTTCTCACCATCTGTCCTATCTGGCGACACCTCCAGGCGCACTTTTTGGTCTTCACTTTCCTTGCTCTCTTTTCTAACGGGACGGCGGGAAAGCTTTTCTGGGTTGTTGGATGCCATATGAGTGAAATCCCGGAAGATTTCTTGAAATGTTTCGTCATCACCTTGGAAGGGGGAAAAAAAAAAAAAAAGAGGGGCAGAGTTCAGAAAGAGATGCAGCACCAGTTAACAGACTGTAAAACAAAGGAAGCTGTTGACAAAAGGGAATAACAAGTACAAATTATAACCTTATTTGTATGGATTTTTCTCATTAAGCTCCTGCAGTATAAAATGCACGTGTTGGGAATGCCCACAATATGGAACGTAGCGAATCGTGTACATTTAAGAGAGTGTGGCCAAACACTGCTACAGAACAGAAGTCTGAACTCTGCTCAGTTTAACTGTTTGGGTGTATAAAACCTTTGTTGTCCTGCTGACACCCACATATTGCACATCATGTGTTGTTGAGGATTCCTCAAAACAAATCACACAAAAAAAACTCACTCAGCCAACTGATTTGAGCCATCTGGCATCATACCAGGGCAGCTCAGTGGCACAGTGGTAGTGCTGATGATACTCCTTGTGTGGAGCTTACATGTTCTCCCTTTGTCTGCACACTCTGGAGCACACCAGTCCAAAGACATGCAGACCATGTGGCTCGGTGCTCTAAACTGGCCCTAGTGTGTGTGTGTGTGCCCACCGTAAGACAAGGATCCAGAACGTGTGGCTCCCCAGTAAACAAGCAGAGTAAAAGTCACAGAAAGCTGCCTTTAATCATTTTAGCATTATCAATTTTTTTCTCCTATAGCATGGGCAGCCAGATCTTATCAATGCAGCAGCGCCAGGCTTTTAACGGAATGCTAGTTAGGAGTGGGTAGCAAGAGCAAATGAAAAATTAATTAAAATGAAAACTTTAGAGAGTTCCAGTAAATACAGCAGGGGAAAATTAGTATTGAACGCGCCAACGTTTTTCTCGGTAAATATATTTGTAATTGTGCTATTGACGTGAACTTTTCACCAGATGTCGGTAACAACCCAAGTAATCCACACATACAAAGAAATCAAAACAAATAAGTCCAAGCTATACGTTATGTGTAATAAAGTGGAATGACCCAAGGAAAAAGTATTGAACACATGAAGAAAGGAAGGTGCAGAAAGGCATGGAAAGCCAAGAAACCAGCTGAAATCTGTCAGTATTTAGAAAGCAATCCTGATAGCCCCCATTTGGTGAAAGTGAATATCAGCTGGTTAAGTCCTGATCGATGGCCTATAAAAAGGTTTCTCATTACCAAGGTGTCACACAAGAAGCATCTCATGATGGGTAAAAACAGAGAGCTCTCTCAAGACCTTCACAACCTTATGTTTGCAAAACATACTGATGGCATTGATTACAGACGTATTTCTAAACTTCTGAATGTTCCAGTGAGCACCGTTGGGGCCATAACCTGGAAGTGGAAAGATCATCATTTCACCATAAACCGGCCACGACCAGCTGTCCTCGCAAGATGTCTGACAAAGGAGTCAAAAGAATAATCAGAAGAGTTGTCCAAGAGTCAAGGACTACTCGCAGAGAGCTTCAGAAACACCTGGAATTAGCAGGTACAGTTGTTTCAAAGAAAACAATAAGTACAGTAATGCACTCAACCACCAAGGCCTCAATGCACGCTCACCGCACAAGACTCCACTGCTGAAAATCGTTTAAAGTTTGCTGCACAACATTTGGACAAGCCAATGAAATATTGGGAGAATATAGTCTGGTCAGATGAGACTAAAATTGAACTCTTTGGATGTCATTGCACACACCATATTTGGAGGAAAAATGGCACTGCACATGACCCGAAAAACACCATACCAACAGTGAAGTTTGGAGGTGGGAACATCATGGTGTGGTACTGGTAGACTTCATATAATTGAAGGAAGGATGAATGGAGAAATGTACCGGGACATTCTTGAAAAGAATCTGATGTTGAAGATGAAATAAGGGAGGACATTTCAGCAAGACAATGATCCCAAACACACAGCCAAGGAAATTCTCAATTGATTTAAGAGAAAGAAAATAAAACTACTAGAATGGCCCAGTCAATCACCCGACATGAATCCAATTGAAACTTTATGGAAAGAACTGAAGATCAGAGTTCACAGAAGAGAACCTTTAAGATCTGAAGATAGTTTGTGTGGAAGAATGGGCCAAAAATCACACCTGGGCAATGCCTGCGACTAGTTTCGCCATATAGGAGGCATCTTGAAGCTGTCATTATCAACAAAGGCTTTTCTACTAAGTACTAAATACATTTTAGTAAGCATGTTCAATACTTATTCCCAGGGTAATTCCACTTTATTACACATAACTTAATTTATGGACTTATTTGTTTGATTTCTTTGTATGTGTAGATTACTTTGGGTTGTTACCAGAGGTGGGTACAGTTGCGTTACTTCAAAATAATATTACTCAAGTAGAAGTAAAAAATAGTCATCCAAAAAATTACTCAAGTAAGAGTAAAAAAGTACTTGGTGAAAAGACTACTCAAATACTGAGTAACTGTTTGATCATAGTAAATAATTTATTTTTTAGAAATGTTGTAATAAGACAGACAAAAATATAAAATAATGTGCAAATTCTGCTATTTCCAAATAATAAAATAAAAAATGAGTCAAAATAAATGACATTTTTACAAACTAAAGACGCACAAATAACACAAAGTTCTAAATCTCAGTTTTTCACAACAAAGCTTTTGAAGTCAATACCTACAGTAGGTAACATGTATGTTTGAACAGTAAAAACTTCTTACAGTGACGAGATATCCTGTACACCAGGGGTGCCCAAGACGTCGATCGCGATCAACCGGTACATTGGGAAGGTAGTGCAGGTAGATCACATTGCATTCAAAAAAGTATCATATATCCTCCCTATGGCATTTGCCACTTGATTGGCATACAGGGCGGCCAGTCTGAGATCTCTTTTCTTCTAACTCACTGGTCATCCCGCACGCACGATCAAACGCGAGAGCTACTCCAAAACTCCGGCTGTGATCTAGTTAGCCTTCCAATTTATATCGACTAAAGATGGGATTTAAAAAAAAAAAAAAAAATGTTTAGGGAGAGGGTATGGGCAGGATGTGGAATTGGAAGAGGATTTTTTTCTCACAATGTCACAATCGAAGTGCGTTTGTCTGATCTGTCAATCTATCATTGCTATTCCAAAGAAGGAAAATGTGGAAAGGCACTTTGGAACTGTTCATAAAAACTACGAAACTGACTTCCTTCCGAAAATCGATCTGAGAAAGCAGAGGGAACTAAAATTGCAGTTAATCGGACAGCCGTCATTTTTCACTGGGCTAAATTCAAAAGCAAAGGCAGACACATTTCCTGCAAAAATTTCAAGACCCCTGGCCGGAAAAAGAGGAGTTTCTCCTTTTCCTTAAACATGCAGAATACAAGCAACTTAATAACAATCAATGGCCGCTAGACTTGGTATTTTTTTCCAATCTGACCAACATGTTGAATGAGCTTAATTTACAGCTGCAAGGAAAAGACAGCTCCATGGTCAATATGATTAGCTCAGCTAATGCTTTCAAATGGAAGATGCAACATCAACATCCTCAAAACTGCAGCGCCTTGATTTGGGGAGCATCCAAAACCTCGCGTCAGGGCTGGAGACGCAATGGACGGCGTGTGTGCAACTTGACAGCTTACACTACAGAGCAGATTGAAAATTGTCTGTCAGACTTTATCTAATGGAAAAAAAGTAACGATTCCAGTGTTGCCCAATGTAGCGGAGTAAGAGTAGCATTTCTTCTTCACAAATGTGCTCAAGTAAAAGTAAAAAGTATGGTGCAGTAAAACTACTCTTAGAAGTACAAATTTTTTTTAAAAGTTACTCAAGTAAATGTAACTCGTTACTGCCCACCTCTGGTTGTTACCGACATCTGGTGAAAATTTCATGTCAATAGCCCAATTAGAAATATATTTACTGAGAAAAACGTTGACGGTTCAATACTTATTTTCCCCGCTGTAACGGTATAAAATATTAGTACATCCATTTCAGACTAAAAAAAAATTTTTTTTATTTGTTAAAAAGATGACTGCTGATTAACTATGCAGAGCAGGTATTCGCTTTTCTTGACCTGATACAAGTTCAGCTTCTTTGTCACTTGCTAACATACTCTGCCACAACCAAGCAAACACAATGGTTTACTCACTCAGTCAGTACGTTGCCCACTCCTAACGCCAATCCACCACAGGGCACACAAACACACAATCTTAAGAAACATTCACTCATGTACACTGGGACAGCCATGTTATATGGTGCTTATATTGACAGAACGAACAGAATCATCCAGTCAGTCTGGATACATGAGTGCAAGTCCGCATCTCTAGTGTTACCAGTTGTGTTAGCAAACTACAGCATAGACTAGAAGAGTCTTTGTTGCAAATGTGGGAGAGCCCACACATAATGATAGATTTTAGCAGTGTTTCTGTCTTCTAGTCTGTCTTCATTTAACGTATTTCCACAACGATAGGCCGTGGCTTGTACATTAATTTTACAAACCTACGTATTGGGTGCGGCTTGCTTAAATCGGGCAGCCTATCTAAAAACATTTCAGTCGCCATTCTTCGTGCCTTCATTTTGATGGGTATGGTTGAAACGATCCAATTGTTCTCACGCTGCGCGAGAATCCATTCTTTAAGTCGCTTCTCCAAGTTTGCCCATTTTGTTTCCCTTGTATGCCTTGCAAACCTACATGGCGGAAGTGCGTGCAAAGTTTCCTCATCTTTTTGGCCCATTTCTCACTTGTTTTTCATCTACTTCAAAGTGGTGTCCAGCTGCAGGATTGCCGTTTTCTTTCGCGAAAGCAACGACCTGGAGCATAAATTCTGCAATGTAGCATTTGCGTTGCGGCATGATATCGGTAAGTGCAAAATTTTATCAATTTAATTGTTCACGATCAACTATAATGTCACTATAGAGTTGCAAAGGCCTACAGGGGCGTGCCAAATTAGATGCTTTTACTTCAGATTGGTAAATTCAGTAATGCCGCGGCTAATAACATGGGATGACTTATCTTAAAGAGTTTTAAAACATAAATGAGCATTTTCTGCGGCTTATAGAATGGGGCAGCCTATAATGTAGGGAGGCTTACTGTTGGGGAAATACGGTACTTGGCCCAAACACTCAAAGATGTTGTACATAAAGATCATCATACATCAGACTGACACACTTTGCACCTGAAATGTTGCCAAATCTCTTACAATTTCAAAACAAAATGAACAGACAGTCAAGTTTCACTTGCTATGTTAGTTTGTGTGTCATTTTGTAGGGAAAAATCAAAAAGGCAAAAGTCCACTTCAGTTGGGATGTCATATGTTTATTTAAGTTCTGCCACTCATCTCTCATTGGTCTTTCAAATTTGATGTCAACATGTATTGCGCATAAAAAAGTCATCACCCGTTGCCCCCAACTCCTGGAGCCACACACGTTTAATATTTAAAATATGAAATTGTGCTGACTACAAAAGTCTTGTGAGTAACTTGGTGAGGGTACAATGAATCTCTACGTGCCTCACATTGCAGGATAATCCGAGAACATGTACATTCAAGACTAGCCAGAATTTAGGACACCCTTTACAATTGTTGGAAGGGTCGACTCTGGCACAAAATCAAGCCGACTGTCCTGTAACGCGTGCCTTGCATCAAGCTACACGAATCAAAATGTGAAACATTCAAACATTGGGTGACGTTACCTAGTGAGCCAAAAATCCCCTCCGAGTCTCTCATCTCCTCATTCATCCGGGCAATCCGTAACCTGCAAGGTATGAAAGGACCAAATGAATGGTATGTTGAAATTGGTGATTTTTAAATGCAGCTGAGATGGTGGGACCAAGAGGTGGTAAATTACATTGCAATCTCCCCTTCCATATGCCCAAAGAAGAAGCCATCCAAGATAATGTTGTGACCAGAGGTAGGGCGCCATTTTATGGAGGTTTGTCTCTCAGGGGAATAAGTTGGACAGAGATGGGGAAAGAGCAGGGTTACTGCATGATCTGGGCCACAGGTTGCAAGCAGTTAAACACGCTCATCTGAAAGACGTCTGTAATCTGTATGCTCCTCACTGAGGGCCACTGCAGCCATCCTGAGTTTTCGTTACTGACTGATAAAGCTAAATGTCTGGTACAAACGCAGTCCTGGGGAGTAACAACAGGCTTTAATTGTAGCCCATTACTTTGCAGCCACTAGTGCATGACTGTAAGTGACTATAATATATATATATATATATATATATATATATATATATATATATAAGTATACACATTTTTTTAAGAAAATCAAAATGCAAACCAGTGTAGGCTTGTTATTTCAGTTCCTCCATCTTCTTCAGTTACATTGCTAAACTTATTTTTCTATGAAAAATTCCACCAAAAATGCTATGGTGCTGGAAATCTAGAGTAAGTCATCTATTGACACTAAAAAGGGTTATGCTTTCAGCACATCTTATTTATTTATATATACAAAAGTATCCACAATGAAACCATGTAGAGACATGAATGCAAATGTGTCATTTATGACCAGCCTTCAATTCATTTTTGCTGAGGTGGATCTACACTATGGCACACTGGCCAGGCAGAGAGGCCAAGTGGCTAAAGCACAGGGTTGCCAGTTCAGTTCCTATCTGAGACTCACCATGTGACTGTGAGCAAGGCGTTTAACTCACTGGGGTTCCAACTCTAAAAAGTAAATGTGAAATATGGTACCATAACTTGGTACTTGCAAAGCACTCAAATTCAATGAAATAAATACAATAAACAGAAAGAAATCCTTACTTACATACATGTGCACTTGCCCCCAAGTAGCAGCTCTGCACAAATTGCTTTGCTTATTTCTGAGGTAACTAAGGGTACTCACAGTGTTACGATGTCTGCATGCGCAGCTTCCACTGCAATACTCAATGGATCTAGTCCTCTCTCATCGACTGCATACTGATTGGCTCCCCTCTTGAGTAAAAGGCAGACCTGGCTGGATAATTATAAGCACAATGAAAGGGTCATAAGCTAAAATGATCAACATAACATGTACAACTTAATAAACACTATTTAAAAGAAAAACCATTTTATTAACAACAACTAAATGATATGTTTAACCGCTGATTAGGCCAACTTTAAACAGTAATAGAGGGGGTTGTCTTTTTGCACTTTTCTGGCACTAGTGTATGATTTTCAGTTCTTAATTTGTTATTAAGAAAATCTGCATATAAACAGCAGAGGTGGTGCAAGGTCTCTTGTGGCTCTGATATTGCAACTACAAGTAGTAAGCTAAATAAGGTTAAAGTTATTTCCAGGCTGAAAATGTTTCAGCTATATAGCGTTCATCAGATGTGGAGAAGACAGCCCTGAAACGTTGGGTCTCTTAACTTCTTTTCCTTTCAACATGGGTGCAACCCTTACCTTCCTTTGCAGATGTGCGCTGATGCAGTCCTTCCCTAACAAACACAACAAACTAGAATTCTTTAAAATAAGGGGTCTTCAAATGACATTCATTTTTAATATAAAACAGTAAGTTTTCATAATAATGCACCAAGTCATTTGAACATAACTAAAAATAAACCTTTTGATTTGAAGAGAATTTCTCAGTAGCAATGCTTTTCCACTAGATGGCACTGCCGCATATTTCTTTTACCAGCTGTTAATCAGAGTGTAAGAAAACATTTTGCACTTTGGTCTTGAAAAAGTCCTGTCATGTAAATTTTTCATCCAGAAATGAGCAAGAATGTTTCAATTTACTTTATTTTTGTGCTAATGTACAGCATTGTAGTTAATCACACAGAATAAAATGTTTATTAAGAACTCAAATTGTAATATTATAACTAGAAAAATTTTCAAGTTTACATACTTTTGTCCGCTGTGATAGGATTTGTATCTGATTTTAGCAAAAAGAGGAGCCTAACTATAAGGATATGTCATAAACAAATACACACAGATCTTCACAACCTGAAAGACTAGCCCACTGGTAAATACAGCATGATGAATTAAAGAATAAAGTAATACAATAATAATCACCACCATTAGCACTGGTTTTGGTAAATATTAAATAACACTGCACATTAACACTTTTATTAGCATTCATTGTTGTTGTATATTTCAGTGTTTACAACAGAGTACTTTTGTTGTGCTCCCAAACTTGAGCAGTTACTTTCCCTTGGGTATGCCAATTGCACTGAGGAGGCACAGAGTTGTGTTACACTGCCAAAATGCAGCAATCTCCTAACTCCGTGCAGAGCAGATTTTTCTTTGCAACTCCAAACCCATTAGTTAATTTTAGTGATTAATGCTGCTTAGTGAGGCAGACCCAGACAACAGGACTGCAATAAAACAACATTTTTCAGAAAAGCTAATAGGATATGAACTCAAGCACTTTAATCTACAATATATATTATTTTTACATTTATGTGTATGCAGGATGCGTTCATAAATGCTAAATGAAATTATAACATTCAATTTACATGAAGCCTAAACAAGTTCTTTGGGGTGCCCAGTTCACTGGGGTTTGTCAGGGATGGGCACCATCTGGATTGCACAGTTCAGAGTAAAGCATCACATAAGACCTCCACTAAAAGTATGTGCCATAGAGGCAAAAGGAGAAGTCCTGCACAGTGCAGTGTAAAAAGCTCAGGTCCAGATAGAGAGAGAGTGATCTTAGCCGCTAAAGAGCACCAATGTGAACACACAGGACACTACGGTCACTTTAATAGAGTGGTCAGCTAAGAAGCAGTCTGAGGGCTACTGAAGGTTAGCAATAAAGGAACATTTGGAGCCACTGGAAGCATTCTAGCCTGGTATCTCTATAATTAAAGCTGTGCAACCATTGAATTATAAATAAGCATGGGGTTTAATGAAATGTTATCCTGGTTGGTTGTGGGTTGTGGGGTTAGTGATAGAGAAGCATTGTTCTAAACACAACATGAAAAAAAGTCAAACAGCCAGGAAGAAGCAGTCAATTATGTGAATGGGAGACGGATGGGTGGAAATGAAAAGAACTCCTTGGTGGTACCTGGTTTATTGGCCATGTGGGCCAGTTACCCCCTAGTCTGCTTTTGTTAGGTTTTTTCCAGTTACTCAAAGAAAATGCTTACTTAAACTACATGCGTTGTTAAAAATGTGGGAACAGGCCTGTTTTGCTTTATGAATGCTGGTTTTAATCCTACCTGAGCTTAATTTTGTGTTGTGGAGGCTGGCCCGGACACAGACAGGCAGACACGTTCATGTCACCCACAACACGTTTATTCAAGTGCTCCATAAAAAACAATACACTAAAGTGCACCACAAACCCCACAAGTCCCCAAAGTCCTGTCCACAACACCAATACCTTGCTTCAGACCACCTCCTTCTCTCTTCTCCAGCTCCACCTCACCCGACTCCAGCCATTATACGAAGGGAGGTGGCCCCCAGTGTGGCGGAAGTGCCAGTTGCGTACCCGAAAGCACTCTTGGTGTCCCCAGTCTTCTTCCCCCCAGCACTTCCGGGTGTGGAGGAAGTGCTGTGGTCCAGGGCTCCAAAGGCATATGGGCGTCCCCTGGCAGTGACCATGGGCCCCTACAGGGTGGAGCTTCAAAGCTCTGTACCCGTGGCCCCCAAAGGTACCAGGGTGGTCGCCCCCACACGGTCTGGGGAAGGCGCAAGCCCTCCTCCAGTCCTCCTAGGCGTCCCGGCCGGTTCACCACCCCAGCCATCTCTGACAGTGTCTATACCATAAACATCATTTTGACACAACAAAAAACTCTTAAATAAAAGATGCCAACACTAATGATATTTCTTTGGTATTTATCCAACTGCTTTGCTATTTTTTGGTAAACAAACTTCTATCATGTTTCAACACAGATGAAACATAATGAAAATTGACTCTACAAATGAAAAAAAATTGTTAAGATTACAACAGGCAGCAATTAATTTTTTTTTTCCTTTCACTATTTGCCTTACCCAGTGTGTCCTCTATAGGTTGCTGCATGCAAAGCTCCTTGACCACAGTTATCTCGGTGGTTAACATTTGCTCCATTCAGCAGAAGAAATTCACAAGCAACAAGAGAATCCTAAAAAACAAAATGAATTACAAAAATCAGTAGTCATTTAGGGATACAATATGACCACATTACAATAGAAATCAGTAAAATATCAACATTTCTCCAAATGTATACACTGTATGTACATTTACAGAAAGTATTACTTGCTCACCTTCTATTTCTGTTGGCAGCAGGTCTCCAATGTGCAAGAATCATCAGTAAATTAACTCTGTTAATTTTTAAAGGGAGGACAAAGCTTTTAATGCCCTCTGACGTTTACTTATCTTGATTACACTTCTAGTGTCAGTTAGACACTAAGAGTGACGATGTTGAAGATAGTGCTGATAGTTTTTCTCTCTTCTGTACATTAAAACTGTAAGTGTGATCAAGAATGTGATACGATATACTGAGACAGTGAGCAAAAGACAATGGATGCACAGTGTAAGATAAACTGCTGTGTTTCTCTTCTCCGTTTCTAACTGTAACAAGGCTCATATTTTGTTTTTCACTTTGTAAATGATATTGCTTTCTTCATTTATAGCACATGCAACTGGTTCATTTTTTATTATAAAATTTGGCAAAAAAAAATCATGTAGAAAGACAAAACTTGTCCAATTCAAAACACATGCTTAATATACTGCGCAGTTCAATTTATAAGCTATTAACTTACATGGAAGAGACAGAGGTGTCAAACTAGGATCCAGGATGGCTTCAGTTGCTACAAGTCCAATTCTTAATTAGAAGCTATTCCTAACAATTAGTGATACATGCTATTTAATTTATATGGTAGTTAATGCCCTCATCCTACCACATCAGATTTTCATTAACATGCTTTGTGGGAAGTTACTTTGTGATGAACACACAGGTGGAACCAGAAACAAGTTGGCACTCTAATCAGCAGAATTTTTTTTAAAGAAAAAGCATATAAAGAGTAAAAGAAGAAGAAAGCCTAGCAAGTCTTAACAAATCAGTCAATACAAATAAATCTTAAAAACTTGCACTATTTTATAATTAAATAGCCAATTAAGATAAAAAACGAAGACCTGCATATATTGCGCTATTCCAGGAATTGAGTTCATTGACTGCATGCATCCCAAAAATCAATTGATCAAACGCCCAGAAAATCCATATTATCAGTTCCCCACACTATCTATCTCTATATAGAGAAAAGCCAAGCAAAATGACACCTTTTATTGGCTAACTAAAAAGATTACAATATGCAAGCTTTCGAGGCAACTCAGGCCCCTTCTCAGGCCTGAATTGCCTCAAAAGCTTGCATATTGTAATCTTTTTAGTTAGCCAATAAAAGGTGTCATTTTGCTTGGCTTTTCTCTACATTCATAATGGCTAACACGGTACAACACCCTAGTACTATCTCTCTCTCTATATTTTATATTTTATGTGTATATATATATATATATAATATACACACACTGTTAGATTTAACATTAACTGAGCTTTGAAATCACACAAAACCTATTGATCCAGTACAAATTGCCTTAAATAAGATGCTTTTTAGGGATGCTCTGATGGATGCAGCTGTCGATCGGAGTCAGACAATTTCCACAAAAAAAAAAAAATCAATCAATCAGTGATGGGTAAAAAGGCCAGTCACCAAAAACAATTTTCAAGCCCTGCTTTTCAAAGCTTTATGGTAGTTTAGTTGCTGTGCTCCTTTGCGCGAGGTAATACAGTAGCCGAGCCATCATATGTGCCTTTTTTTCTTTTGTGGCAAACTTCCTGCAGTGTAAACAAACAGCAGCAAGTGGAGACTTGATTTACCAGAGAACAAGAGATGATTGATATATTAGCCCTAGCATTAAAGAATGTGGAGTAATAATGAACAGAAAAAAAAAGTAATCAAAGAAGTCAACTTGTGCAATTAGACGAACAGCAAGAAAAGCTACTTTAAGGAAATCAGTCTTTTATTTTGTCCTTTAAATTAAAATGGACAATGCTTCAGTTTGGACAGGGAGCCTTTTTAAAATGTAGAACCTTATGTTTTTAATTAGGAAAAAGAAAAGATAAATTTCAAATTGCTGCTTAGTAAACGATAGGCTTTTTTCTTTTTAAAGGATTTTTACTGTATTTATTATTTGTTGCTGTGTGTAATACAGCACAATTTTGGTAAGAAACAATTAAATTAAAATTTTATTATTTTATTTTAAATTAATTAAAATGTTAATCCATATTTTATAGTTATACCTCAAGAATTATGAACATCTAGCTGATACACTTATATAAATACAGTAAATATGTATTTAAAACAGCAAATAGCTTTAGTGCAGTTAATGATTAAAAATTAAAATATATAAGTGCAAGTTTATTTACATTTAAGCATTGTTTAATTGCTAATATCAATTCATTGACAGGGTGAGAATTTATTTATATTATATTTTCTGTTCCTAGAGAAACTTTTTTTTTTAATTATGCCCTGTTTTAGATAGGTACATTACAGAAAAAAATTAAACAATATGACTGTTTCTAATTATGAGAAGTACTTTATTTTATGTCATAAGTATTAAGGATGAATAGTTTTGTACATATTTTATTAGTTAAATATTTTAAGGAAACGTTATTTAAAATTTTATGATCACTGAACAATACGCTTAAAGAATTTCATTTTGTTAATAAAAAAAATGAACAATTAACACCAGAGGTTTAAAGTGTAATTATAAAAATAAACTTTAACAAAGCAGAAATGGCTTCTAAGTGTCTGGTTATGCAGGAGTGTAGTGTAAAACTTTTTTAAAGGGATAAAGAAAAAAAAAATGGAACTGGCCAATCAAGTAACATGAAAATCGCTGATCAGTATTGGGCAAAAAAAAAAATAATAATCAGAGCATCCCTGATGTTTTTACATGTTACAGTTTCTGTGATAGTAATGCTTAAAAGGCCAATAATTTGGGATACTGATTGCCCAGGTACATCCAGAGATTATCGATACTAAAGACTTTTGAAGGCGTCTATTTTGAAAGACTTTTATTTTAAGCCTAACAGCAATATCTCTAACCAATCCTAAGATACCAGCATCACTCCAAAAGGTCACTTCATTTGGCTTGATAAACAACTGGTGTCTTTGTTATATGGAGCATCTTAATAAAATTAATTAATATATATATTGGCAAATGGAGTGACAATTCATAGGACAAGACGTTTTAAAAGGTCAGCATCTCATGTTGCTTGTTTTTTATGCCATTAAAAGAGGATAGTCAAGGCTAGTAGTGTATGATACAATTTCTGAATAGAATTGCACTTTCACAGAGTAATACTTTTAATGAATTACTTTTTGAATTAATAATTAAAATTAAAAAGAAAGGAATGGGCGGCTGCATGCGTAAAAAATCTGCCAGGTGTTACAGAAGGGCACAGAACTAGAAGAAGGAAATACACGTGGAAGGCACTGACTTGGGGTCACTTCCAATGTATGTTTATGGAGATACTAGGTTAAGTTATCCAGTGCAAAGAAATAGATAAACGATACACACATATATATGATTACTATATACTTTTGCATCAAGATTCTTGATATCACTAGAAAGAAAAAAAATACAATAAATGTCATTGTAAATGTTCCAGAATAAAGAATCAGGCTAGTACAATGTTGCCACCTGGAGGTTTTCTCTTGCTACAAATGTAAACACCTGGGCAGAGGTACAGATTTAAAATAATGGTCATTACAATATTCAAATATTATAAAAACATAGCTTTCATACATCTTTAAAACATATTTTTGTACAACATTAGAATAGAAAGCATAACATGCTCCTGCCTGGTTATGATATTCATCCCACCTACAACTCTTCAGATTAAGCAAGATTGTGATTACACAATCTACTTCCTCACACAGTGTTCAAAGCCAGTACAAAACATACCTAAAAAGCAGAAATCTAATTTATTAAAACAGGTGTATACCTATAGCAGGGTCACAAAAGTGAATACCATGACACATCATCATCAAAGTGTGCTGAATTCCTACTGTGGAAACTATGTACATTGTGAGGTCAAGCTACAGTTCGAAAATGGGAATTATTAGAAAATGGAATGAACCTTGTAGCCTCCAGCGTTCTCAATGCACTTGCGCCACCTGCCTGGAAGTGCTTGGATTCCAGCAAAATAAAAGGTTTAGTTTTATCCTCACAACCACTCATGCACTGCTTTCTTCACATCGTCATCTGATTTTAAATGACGACCACCCAGATGATTTATCAGCGGCCCAAAATGGTGGAAATCACAAAGTGTGAAATCTGGTGAATAAGGAGGATGTGGCAATACCTCAAACTTCAGTTTTTCCAGACAAGCCTTGGTGTTCTTAGCAGTGTATGGGCAGGTGGCCATTGTCTTGCAGCAAAAGGACTCCTTGTGACAGCAGTCCCCGCCGCTTGGATTGAATAGCAGGCTTCACATTGGTCTGCAACAAGTCAGTTACTTGCACTAGTGACTGTAGTACCCCTCGCCATGTAGTGTTCGACAATAACTGAGCAGATGCGACAAAGTCTAAGTAGGATAGACTGGGATAAGCTTTTAAATGTGGAGACAGTCGAGGAGCAGTGGAACAGGTTTAAAAATGTTTTACATGTAATGCAGGACAGATACATACCTAAATTTGGAAGTAATAGGAAACTAAAAAAAACTCCACGATGGATTAATAAAGATTTAAAAAGAAGTTGCAAAGGAAAAAACTGCTGTATAAGGCATATAAGACTAATGACTGCAAAGAGAACCGTAGCGTGTATGAGAAAATGAGGGAAACCATTAAGAAGGATATCAGAGAGGCTAAAAGACAGTTGGAGATGAATATAGCAGATAAGGCGAAAGAAGACCCCAAGAGATTCTTTCAGTATTTTAGTAGTAAAAGAACAGTTAAGGAGGAGGTCAAGTTCATCAGTAATAGTAAAGGGGAATTAAAAGATACAGACAATGAAATAGCAGATGCCCTAAACTTACATTTTTCTGAGGTGTTTACAAGTGAGCAAGTGGATAACCTGCCAGAGGTAAACGCAACTACTAAGGAGGTACTGAGGGATTTGGAAATTGTAGAGGGAGAAGTGCTGCTCAGATTAAATAAGATGAAATCAAACAAATCACCAGGCCCAGATAATATTTATCCTCGTGTTCTTAAGGAGGCTAGTGAGTACATATATAAACCCTTGACACATATTTTTAGGAAGTCACTGTGCACTGGAGAGATTCCAAAGGACTGGAAAATGGCAAATATCATCCCATTATATAAAAAGGGTGACAGGGCAGATCCAAGCAACTATAGGCCAGTAAGCTTAACAAGCATCACAGGAAAATTAATGGAAGGAATTATTAAGGATAAGATTGAGCAACACATGGCAAGGACAGGAGTTATTCTGAACAGTCAGCATGGGTTCAGAAGAGGGAGGTCGTGTTTTACTAACATGTTGGAATTCTATGAGGAGGCAACAAAAGGATACGATCAAAGTGGAGCTTATGATATTATTTATCTGGACTTTCAGAAAGCATTTGATAAGGTGCCACATGAGAGGTTGGGCATCAAGTTAAAAGAAGTGGGAGTTCAGGGTGATGTTTTTAGATGGGTGCAGAATTGGCTCAGACACAGGAAGCAGAGGGTGATGGTGCGAGGAACCTCATCAGAACTGGCCGATGTTATGAGTGGTGTTCCACAGGGGTCAGTGCTAGGGCGCTGCTATTTTTAATATATATAAATGATTTAGATAGGAATATAAGTAACAAGCTGGTTAAGTTTGCAGATGATACCAAGATAGGTGGATTAGCAGATAATTTGGAATCCGTATATCATTACAGAAGGACTTGGATAGCATACAGGCTTGGGCAGATTTGTGGCAGATGAAATTTAATGTCAGTAAATGTAAAGTATTACACATAGGAAGTAAAAATATTAGGTTTGAATACACAATGGGCGGTTGGAAAATCGAGAGTACACCTTATGAGAAGGATTTAGGAGTCATAGTGGACTCAAAGCTATCAACTTCCCAACAGTGTTCAGAAGCCATTAAGAAGGCTAACAGAATGTTAGGTTATATAGCACAATCTGTGGAGTACAAGTCCAAGGAGGTTATGCTCAACCTTTATAATGCACTGGTGAGGCCTCATCTTGAGTACTGTGTGCAGTTTTGGTCTTCAGGCTACAAAAAGGACATAGCAGCTAGAAAAGGTCCAGAGAAGAGCACTAGGCTGATTCCAGGACTACAGGGGTTGAATTATGAGGAAAGATTAAAAGAGCTGAGCCTTTACAGTTTAAGCAAAAGAAGATTAAGAGGTGACATGATTGAAGTGTTTAAAATTATGAAGGGAATTAGTACAGTGGATCGAGACTTGTATTTTAAAATGAGCTCATCAAGAACACGGGGACACAGTTGGAAACTTGTTAAGGGTAAATTTCGCACAAACATTAGGAAGTTTTTCTTCACACAAAGAACGATAGACACTTGGAATAAGGTACCAAGTAGTGTGGTAGACAGTAAGACGTTAGGGACTTTCAAAACTCGACTTGATGTTTTCTTGGAGGAAACAAGTGGATAGGACTGGTGAGCTTTGTTGGGCTGAATGGCCTGTTCTCGTCTAGATTGTTCTAATGTTCTAACTCGGGTGCATGATTGATTGTGAGGACAAGACAAAACCTTTTATTCTGCTGGAATCCAGGCACTTCCAGGCAGGCAGTTCAAGTGCATTGAGAAGGGTAGAAACTGCATTGAAAAATGACATTATCAGTTTTGCTTAGGTCCATTTTATTTTCTGATAAATCCCATTTACTAACCTTAGCTTGACTCTCCCTCGTAGCATGGAATTACGATTATTGTAAAGTGATGTTCACTTTTATTTAAATTTTTACTCAAAACCAAAAAAGCACCTAAAAGAAAATTTCAACAGTCGTGTTTAAAAAAAAAAAAAAAAAGATTGCAATAAGGTTTATTCATATATTTACTTTCTAAACCCACTTATTCCATATTGCCACCTGTACAGTGTTGTAACATGGTGAAGCCTATTTCAGTGCTACCGAACATAACTTCCTGAACACACTTTCTCACCAATATTAATTCAAGTCACCAATTAATCTAACATGCACATCTGTAGGTTGGGGGGAAACTAGAATATCTAAAGAAAAAGAACAAGACCATAGACAAGCCATGCAAAACAGACATGGTCAAAAATTCACTAGTGAAGATTAAACTGGATTATATTCACCAAACAATTGGTTACATATTGTAGGAGTATCATTTATTATAAGCCATCAAACATTTTACTAAATTTTTCCATCCTTCCTAAACCACAGCATTCCCTGTCTTTTTCTTATCTGTTTCTGTTTTTGAGGTCTTACACAGTATGTCTGCCACCTATATGATACAGTTTAGGAGGAGTATAACAAACTAATGGTTTTTTGCTATGAAATAGAAATAAAAATTTAAAACCATAAAGAACAACAAATGACTAAACTGAGAACTTTAAACATTGTCAAATGGCAGCAGTGGACATAAGTCAGAATACAACCCTGAACACCCCAAATCACATTTAAACAGGACCATACTGGAAATTTAAAATGCGTTACATTTAGACATGTGGAAAATTAAGGTAAATATTACAAGGAAGTAGATGTCAAGATAAGTTAGAAGAACTTTACAAGTGTCTTTTTTTGGAGTAAAGAGAAAGAAATGCAAACTGTAAGCTATTATCATAAAAATTAAGAAGCTAGCATAAAAGGGTAGTATAACTCTTAAAGTATTATCCATTCCTGTTTGAATACCTATGTGAAAAAAAATAAGCCAAAGGCATCATTCTCTCACTCTCCCTCTCTCTCACACAAAAAACATATGTTGGTGTACTCTTAAAAAAAAAGAGAAAAATTTACCCATTATGAAATGTTGGCCAGGTGACATATCTTTCAAGGCTGAGAATCAGTCTGGCTAAACAAAACGCACTGCCAAAACCATAAAGCATCTTAATCATTTGTAAATGATTTTGACTATCACTTATCCTTAAACAATGGAACTCTTTATGAAGAAGGAAAAAGATGTGATACTGCACAGATGCCATCCTGGGATCACACATTGCATGGTAAAGCAGACAACTGGGAAAGTGCAACTCCCTCACTCACAGCTGGGCTCATGTCGATTAGGGTCTGTAGAATCAAGCTAACGCTCTATATTGAATATACAGCAATAATATCACAATCCTGACAAAAATATTTTGAATTCCGGAGGTTAACATTCTTAAAACTGTGCATCACAGTGCAGATTGTTTTCCCTTTGCTACTTTGCCTACAGAATATTCTTCCCATAAAGTCATTCAGTATTTCTATGTTTAACTTTTAATTAAGGCTACAATAAATGGATATATATTTTTTGATACTATACTGCTACATACTGCAATTCTTATTTACTATATAACAACACTCAAGGGGGACTGGACAACATTTCATGTTATATTAATTAAAATATATGTTTTATAGGAAAAGAGTGTTACACATCCTTTTAAAACAAAGGAATAAATATGCTTCATCCTCAAAACAAATGATAAAACCTGCATATAATAGATTTCACTAAGCATTTATATGTTTGTATCATCCTAATTTTAAAGGTGCTATATGCGTAAAATGTATTGTTAATTTTAATATAGTGATCATGCAAGTTCCACAGAGAGGGGTTTATAAAAATGCTTTAAATAAAAATGTGCTTTAGGAAAAGAACAACTGAAATGTACTTATTAACTTTAAAATAAAAAGATAAGTTTTCATATATGTTTCTGTAGCAGCAAGAACTTGGAAACCATTTAAAATATTGACAAATATTTCCTAACTACATACAGAATGGCAAGTATTTTACAAAACAAGCATATTCAAAATAGTCAGAGACACATGAATGTTGCCAAAGATATACAGTGATCCCTCGCTATATCGTGCTTCGACTTTCGCGGCTTCACTCCATCTCGGATTTTAAATGTAAGCATATCTAAATATATATCACGGATTTTTCGCTGGTTCGCGGATTTCTGAGGACAATGAGTCTTTTAATTTATGGTACATGCTTCCTCAGTTTGTTTGCCCAGTTGATTTCATACAAGGGACACTATTGGCGGATGGCTTAGAAGCTACCCAATCAGAGCATGTATTACATATTAAATAAAACTCCTCAATGATATGATATGCTTCCCGCGGTGCTTGATTGTTTGCTTTTCTCTGTCTCTCTCACTCTCTCTGCCTGACGGAGAGGGTGTGAGCAGAGGGGCTGTTTGCACAGAGGCTGTTTGCCTAGTGGAAATGGACGCTCCTCCAAAAAATGCCGCTTTATCGCGGTGCCTTGGCATACTTAAAAGCCCAAAAGCACGTATTGATTTTTTGATTGTTTGCTTTTCTCTCTCTCTCTGACATTATCTGTTCCTGACACGCATTCTTTAAAGAGGAAGATATGTTTGCATTCTTTTAATTGTGAGAAAGAACTGTCATCTCTGTCTTGTCATGGAGCACAGTTTAAACTTTTGACTAAAGGGTGTTATTTCATGTCTAGAGGGCTCCAATAATGTTAACAGTGTGGGAGAGTTTATAAGGGCTTAAAATATATAACCATACAAACA
This sequence comes from Polypterus senegalus, assembly GCF_016835505.1. NCBI lineage: Eukaryota > Metazoa > Chordata > Cladistia > Polypteriformes > Polypteridae > Polypterus > Polypterus senegalus. The sequence goes on from NC_053154.1 coordinate 170,533,524, forward strand.
TATGGTTTCTACTTTGTGGATTTTCATCTATTGAGGAGGGATTACTGTATTATGGTTAGAATGCTGCCTTGTTCAAATACATACATTGACCTGACTGATAAAAATACTAAGTCATAGAAATGCCCTTACTACACTGGTGGCTTCCTCTATAACTAATAATGAAAAATAGCCAAGATGTTCTGTGAGAAAAATAGTCAAGTTATAGGTAAAATTCCGTTACAACGAATATCTTTACAATGAAATCTTCATTTTAACTAAGCATTTTTATGGCCCCGACAGTTTCCTCATATGATGCGAGTCTATAGAAACATTGTTACTACGAAGTACATTCAGCAGATACTTTCATTACAACAAAATGCCCAAAAGACCTTGAAATGCCTGAATGAATCATCCGCAGAGCAGTTAGTTTTGTGGCCGCAGCTCAGTTGTGCACAATGATCCCCCAAACAGAAACATTGCAATTTTTTTTTCTTTCTTCGAGCCTTCCTTGTACCATTTTTCTTTATTTGCCTTTTTTGTTTCCTGCAGTTTTCAGTAATACCTTTTGCTTATTGCTCGTCAACATTTAAAAAACATCCACTGGAATTTAACTCACTGTCACCCTCCCATAGAAATGGCAGACACAAAAAAACGATAACAGTTCATATTAAGGAAAAAAAAACGTTACATTTTTGCAGCTCTCCATTGCGGCAAAAAGAAAAAAGACGTTGCCAGTGAATTCGGAATTTCGCCATTGACGCTGTCAACTTTCTTAAAAGACCGAGCAAAAAAAGAAGAAAAATCTCGGGTTGCAAACATATGTGAACTGCTGCATTTGAAGACATCGAAAAAGCAGTTTTTATGTGGTTCAGTGATGCTCGTTCAAGAAACATTCCTATTAATGCGGCACTCATTCAAGAAAATGTGAGGTTGTAAACTCTCTTGGGACCTCCCCCAACTAGACAGCACGCTGAAGAGCATCCAGAGGTCCGAGCTCCATGTCTATGGAAGACTGTTTATCTGTTGCCGGGGCAACAGCAGGCTCAAAGCTATACTGCGTCTATCCGCCAAATTAAACAGAAAAGATATTGATGGGTGATGCAAGGAACATTATTAATGCAGTTAACAGGATTACTTGATCACAGATCTGGCCATGACACTGCATGACTACTGTGTCTGTGTATAGCAGATCACGCTACAATAAATAAGTGTGCCGTTCCTGTTTCAAGCTGAATAAAGCTGGTTTTGCTAAAGTGCTGAGACTCAGCTTCGTGTTTCGGGGTGCAAGACAGGGACTTATAGTGCAACCTCGATCTTTTATGATTTGCTTCTGTGTCACTTCACTGTAGCGCTATGAGCCTGTTTTTGCCCTACCCTGGTAACGGACAAACAATCTTTCACAGAAGCTGCAATCGCACTTCGGGATGCACTTGAGCATGTCATTCCCGTTGGGTGGGGAATGGGGGGGTCTCAAAAGAGTTCAGAATCCTGACAATATGAAGAAGAAAAGGATGATTCGGCTCCTAATTGATAACTGTGCTGCCCACAACATACTTCCACATTTAGATAATGTCCATGTTGAATTCCTCCCACCCAATTGCACAGCAGTGCTTCAGCCATTGGATTTGGGCATCATTCACACCCTGAAAGTGTATTATCGCAAGGAAATGTTGAGAAAATTCTCGTCAGCATAACTTGTAGGCAGGAGAAGATTAAAATTAACGTGAAAGAAGCTATTGAATTGATTGAAAACGCCTGGACGTAAGTTATAGAAAGCACTACAGTAACAAATACAGAATCTCATTACAGTGGGTACGGAAAGTATTCAGACCCCCTTCAATTTTTCACTCTTCGTTATATTGCAGCCATTTGCTAAAATCATTTAAATTAATTTTTTCCCTCATTAATGTACACACAGCACCCCATATTGACAGACAAAAAAAAGAATTTTTGAAATTGTTGCAGATTTATTAAAAAAGAAAAACTGAAATATTACATGGTCTTAAGTATTCAGACCCTTTGCTCAGTATTTAGTAGAAGCACCCTTTTGAGCTAATACAGCCATGAGTCTTCTTGGGAAAGATGCAACAAGTTTTTCACACCTGGATTTGGGGATCCTCTGCCATTTCTCCTTGTAGATCTTCTCCAGTTCTGTCAGGTTGGATGGTAAACGTTGGTGGACAGCCATTTTTAGGTCTCTCCAGAGATGCTCAATTGGGTTTAAGTCAGGGCTCTAGCTGGGCCATTCAAGAACAGTCACAGAGTTGTTGTGAAGCCACTACTTCGTTATTTTAGCTGTGTGCTTAGGGTCATTGTCTTGTTGGAAGGTAAACCTTCGGCCCAGTCTGAGGTCCTTAGCACTCTGGAGAAGGGTTTTGTCCAGGATATCCCTGTACTTGGCCGCATTCATCTTTCCCTCGATTGCAACCAGGCGTCCTGTCCCTGCAGCTGAAAAACACCCCCACAGCATGATGCTGCCACCGCCATGCTTCACTGTGGGGACTATATTGGACAAGTGATGAGCAGTGCCTGGTTGTCTCCACACATACCGCTTAGAATTAAGGCCAAAAAGTTCTATCTTGGTCTCATCAGACCAGAGAATCTTATTTCTCACCATCTCAGAGTCCTTCAGGTGTCTTGAAAACTCCAAGATAGAACTTTTTGGCCTTAATTCTAAGCGGTATGTGTGGAGACTCATGGCTGTATTAGCTCAAAAGGGTGCTTCTACTAAATACTGAGCAAAGGGTCTGAATACTTAGGACCATGTGATATTGTAGTTTTTCTTTTTCAATAAATCTGTAACAATTTCAAAAGTTCTTTTTTTTGTCTGTCAATATGGGGTGCTGTGTGTACATTAATGAGGAAAAAAATTAATTTAAATGATTTTAGCAAATGGCTGCAATATAACAAAGAGTAAAAAATTGAAGGGGGTCTGAATACTTTCCGTACCCACTATACAACAAAATATTTTTTAGGTCCCTGGGAGTTTGTTGTAATGTAATTTTACCTGTACTTTGAGACAAGCTTTACACAATGAAAACATTTCTCCAAAATCCTCACTCGGGAAATCAGAGTATTAAGAATTTTTTGTTACCCCCAAAAAAGTCATAATTTTTATTTCTTTTCATCTTCCTATAATCCAGTTTCTTATGAGCTGGCATATGCTGCGCATGCAGAGTATGCATGACAAAGAATAAGTCATAGTTTCCAATGCCACTAAGCATGTGTGGAAAAAACCCCAAAAAGAACCATTAAAGCTTTTGTGAATATCATATTGCACATACTAAAAATGAAATAAAAAAAAATTATTAATGTGCAGCTCTGTTAATAAAGGTATGTCTGATATATTGTACAAGAGATTAGATGATCAACATTTGGTGATGTCATATACCATTTTATTCGATTAACTATTGAGTTAGTGTCCTCACCACACTTTCGTCTCACCCCATGCATAGCACTGATTAATGGTGTACGTCCTTCCTCTTCCTTGTTAGCCCAATTGATGTCCGCACCTTGAGCAAGTGCGGCTGCCATATTACCTAGGTGGCCCTCCTGTGCAGCCTGATACAGCTGCAACCCGAGATGCTGTTCACTGCTGCTGGTCTGTGATGCCACCAAGCTCTGACCTAGATTGGAAAGAAGCAACAAACTCTAATATGAGTCCCAGACACAATTTCTCCACGCTACAGAAATGCGAATAAACCTAGAAACTATTAAATCTGCAATATTGGTCAGCACAAACATTTCAGTAGTCCATTAAATGCCATAGCCTAGAATTCCAATTTTTTTTCTTTATCCAAAAAGTTTTTTAGTTTGCTAAAATAAACAGGGTGTCTCTGTAAATGTAATTTACAGGCTGCAGGGAGAAATAAAGCAAACTTTAGCACTTAGCTGTAAGGACACAGCTCTCTAACAAAATCAAAAGAAACACTTGCCAAAGGGAGTAAAGAGATGAAAAGTGGCAAATTACAATTAAATATGAAATGAAATTACAGTGATTCAGTGCCAACTGAACAATTTCAGTAAGTTACAATGACCAAATATGGAAGTCCAAAATGAACTTTGTATTGTTTAATTGCTAATTACTGTCCACTCACTACACTGTGTAAGTGTTTCTACAGTTGGGACATTGCTGGTGTCTAGCAGCTTACCCATTTGTCCACCCAGCTTCTGCTTGTGTCTTAACTGTACTACAGAACTGTCAGAACTTGCGTTACTTATGCTATTCAATCAAATCCCATTGATATTTTCAGAAATGATATTCAGAAACTGGTGTCAGTGAAATGGGATGTATGTATATTGATTTGCTGCTTTTCCTGGGGATGATTTACTTTGCAAGGTGTCAAGGTAAGATGACCAGATATTTTATACACTAATCAAATGTTCCAGATTTTACTGTAGGAATGTAGAAATTTAAGCTTTCAAATACATTCTAGATCTGTCTCAAATTTTCCACTTATTGACACCTGCCTCTGCTCAAATGTACTTGCTCAGCTATCTGTGCACATGACTGTATTCTTCTAGTAATAATCAAAACTCATATGAATGCATGGATGTGGAGAAAAATAAAAAACAGCTTTATAAGTACAGGTATGTTCTCTGGTCCAAAGCTGTGTTATCAGTCCGAAAAAGCCTTCATGAAAATGAAAGGACTGAAATCAGGGAAAACTACCAAATAGTAAGTTCAAATATAAACCCTTACAAGTTGGACTTTGTGTCAATCAATTTTATTTGCTATTAGTCCTTTAGAAAATCAGACCATAGCTTTTGCGGGTCAAACTGTCATCTCTGACAACTTGACTTAGTAACTTAAAAGCAAATGAAGAAGGGTCTTGCAGATATCATTATGTTGTTGTGGTGGAGAAGGACTGGAACACCAAGACAAAAACCTGAACATGATTCCAGTAATGGATATCATTAAAGGAAAGAAACCCTTGCCCAGGAAGTTAACTGGGAGCCAGGCTCAGAGGTGATATTTGCATGTAAGCCCAGGGGTGCTTAACCTTATAATGAATCCTATTTTATAGTAGGAAATTTAGGGTGGGGTTCATTTTTTATAAAGCTTATCCACTGTACGTTACTGACTGAATTATACTCTTGCATCTCTAACCACAATTCTCTCACAAATAGATTTCCTAAAACAAATCTTCAAATGATTCCCCTTGAATGCCTACAAAACATGATTCATGCTCACACAGCAAGTAATTTAAAGCAATGACAAGTTGTCACAACCTTGCATGGAAAATGAGGGTTTCTTCACAAATCTCTTTTCAACATACTTTGCTTTGATCCATGCTTCCTTTTCCTGCCTGAAAGTAAAAACAACATTTTAAAACAATGGCCCTACATTTCTTCATCTTTCAAATATCTATTTCTTACTAATCAATGCAACCTTAAAAACAACTGAATACAATTTTCTGATTTATTTTGAACCTTGTACAAGTCTGTTAAAATCTTCTACAAATCCAGAATGCCAATATAATGCATATTCAGGATATAAAGTATCTATTGCACTTTATAGTGCAGTACTTGCTAAATTAGTTTATTTAAATATGGGGAATTCCCCTGTAAATCTCTGACACAGGTATACTCAATACAAATATAAAATATATGTCAACACTGGCTGTTGTGAATTAAACAAATACCATAAGAGATCTTTTTACCAAGAGTTGGCCGCAGTCACTTTCACAGGGCCTTCTTGAAAACATCTAGCTTCATATATACTGTTGATGATATCATTGCCCAAGACACAGAGGAGCTGCACAACAAGGAAAAGAATGAGATGACTGAAAATAAATAAATATTGCCAAAAAAATATTGTTGTTAAATCCAAAAGGGAAACCTACTCTACCTTTAGCTGTGTTGGCTCCCAGGAATCCAGAGTGACTGAACGGACCTTTGAGAGATGAACTCCAAGACTCCTAAAACAACACATTGGCCTTTGAGTCAAATCTATTTTTTTAATTTCTATTTCTATCTATTTATTTTATTTTGGCTACTTGTGCTTATGACCTCACTGTTTCAGCCAGCAAAAAAACTCACAACACCTGAAAAATCAAACATCGCCCTGTATTCAAATGATGGAAGACAGAAAAACCCACAGAAATCTGATTAAACATTCAATTGGACAGCAAGTTTTATTCTTCAATATTTGAAAGGCTCACAATGTCAGCTTTTTAGGATGACAACTGCAAAGATCACAGAACTAAAAGTATAATGGATTGGCATGAAAAGCACAACATAACCATCTTATTCTTAGAATGGCTAGGCAAAATTAAACAGACTTAAACTCTAATAAAAAATATAGGACATGAATTACCTTTGTATAGCACTTTGAAAGTGACAGTTTAAAAGTGAACAAGAATAAAAGTCTGTTCATACTGTAAAGCTGTACACACTTATGGCAGCAAAAATGATGAAAGGTTAAAAAAGAAATTAGCATATGTAACATATGTAGCTATTCCTGGATCAAATGAAAAGTGTAAAAAGAATAAATCCTGTAAGTAGACTGAATGGCTCAGAAAGACATCTCGGGAACTGCCAAGTATGCCTAAGCCACTGGTAGGAAGCCAGTCCTGTTGTGGTGGCAAGATGATAGACATTCTTCTGGATAATAAAGTGTAGCACGTGATGCCAGGACAAAAGAAAAGGACCATGTTGAGGTCAGTTGTGTCCCTCTTGCACATCAAACAGCAACACACAGTTCTTGAGTATGAAGAGGGGGAATTGCTTGGCCCTTTAAGCAAGACACCTTGGAGACTACCCCAGAGACTCTGCCATTTCAAGAATGCATTGGTCTTACAGGATGCCAGATGAGAGAGAGAGAGAGAGAAAGAGACATGTGGAGTGGCATTAGGCCTAAATACCTCTACACCGAAAAGGGTTGCACATGACTTCTGGGAAATGAAGCTGAGATCATGGACTCTTCAAGGGTGAGAACAGAAATACCCACTGGCTCATCTACATTAGGTAGCAGAAAATGGTCTTCAACTTGAAGAAATGATGCTCTTTTAAGGTATGTATACTAGAAGTTACTCATGAGTCCTGGACATTAAAACTCTACTAATGGATGCAGTAACATCAGGATCTATTAGGGGAGGTTCTCACTAATTGGATCTCTTACCAAAGAACAGGCCACATTTGATTATGGAAGTGATAACTTAGGCATCACATACTATACATGCTGCTACAAGCAACAGTACATTTTCCTCTTTTCTTCACTTTTTCACATTTCCTGCCACCACCTTGTATTTTTAACAAAAAACCTATTAAAAAACGTTCTCCCCAGACACTTTTTTTCAGTCAGGCAGGATCAAAGAGTACCTATTTGATCATAAATGTGCAGTATTATAAAATCATTAAGTAATTAAGACAAAGCACAATCTTTTGTATAGTAATGCTTCTCTTCTTCTTGATAGCTCAATTATTTGCAGCCTTTGTATAATCAAGCTCACCTGGATCAGAACCCCCTAAAGAAATCAGTGTCAAATCATTAGAGTATTTTGAATCATGCAATTCTTCAGATGTTGAATCTTTTTAATGCAGAAAATTTCGTTTCAAATTCAGCTGCGTTTACACGTATGACAGCACTTAGTTTTGCAAAATGGAAGACTCTTTGATCTCAAAATGTTGTTGCTAATTTTAGCAGTATTTGTTTTAGATCCAAGGTTTTAAAATGACTGTATTTCAAACTTTTTGACTTAAATGCCTATTCTCATCATATTTTGTTATTTGACCAATGACTTTATCCAAGGCGACTAACAACATTTGAAATTGGTTAAATTTCCTTTGTTTTTCCATTTGGATCACAGGCAGGTGAAGTGACTTGGTTGTGAACACCAAGTGTGAAGAGTGAGGATTTTAACCCACAGCTTGAGGGATTGAAGTCCAAAAGCCTTAACCACTACACCACACTGACTACATAGTTTACAACTTCAGGACTGCTATTTTTGGAATAATTATAAAAAACAAACAAAAAATAGTGTAACATTCACCTTTACCAATATAAATATCTTAAATCTATCTATCTATCTAAATAAATATTGATGATCAAAACTACATAAAATTATGTAATAGATTAATTAATGTTGCAAAAGAATAAAGGGCATTAAATATAACAATGGTATAAGAAAAGCACTGCTTGGGGGGTTGGAGGAAAGCAGAGTGGCTAGTTACTTTACACTTCTCCCTTACAAAATGCTACAGAGTGTGAGTTTTTGCAAGATAAAGATTGCTTTTTATCACTGGGACTGTCAGTTTCAAACGGATTACAAAAAAACAAAAAAAAAAAAACAAGAAAATGGCTGTCAGCTCTAGACACCTTGCAAGCAGAATGGCAAAGAGCGAGGCTTCTCAGTGGAGAGGGACACACTACCTGATTAGACTTTATGTAGGACTGTTTACTATAAATCACTTAGGGGAAAAAAGCAACATGGCTCAAAGCTGCATACTACCAAAGAATTGCAAAGGAATGTATGTTTTATATATATATATATATATATATATATATATATATAAATATATATATTAATATATGGCACGTGGTTGGGGGTGGTACCCAGCCGGGACGCCCAGGAGGACCGGAGGAGGGCTTGTGCCTCCTCCAGATCATGAGGGGGTGACCGCCCTGGTTGTGTTGGAAGCCCAACCCTGTAGGGGCCCGTGGTCACCGCCAGGGGTGCCCCAATGCCTTGGGAGGCCTGGACCTCAGCACTTCCCCCCAGCACTTCCTGGTGTGGCGGAAGAGGATCAGGAAAACCCGGAGGGCTTCCGGCTACACAGCTGGTGCGCGGAGGCTCCTCAGGAAGCACCTGGAGCCCATCCGGGGGTCTATAAAAAGGGGCTGCTGCCCTCCATTCGATTGCTTGAGTCGGGTGGAAGAGGACAGAGCTCGGAGGAGATGACTGGAGGCGGTCTGAAGACTGTGAAAGGCGTAATGTTGGCCAGGACTTAAAGGGGTGATTGGTGCTGAGGCACTGGGAATGTGCACTTAAGACTTGTATATAATAACTGTAAATAAACATGTGTGTGGAGAAAGATCATGTCTACCTGTCTGTGTCCGGAAAGTATTCACAGCGCATCACTTTTTCCACATTTTGTTATGTTACAGCCTTATTCTAAAATGGATTAAATTCATTTTTTCCTCCGAATTCTATACACAACACCCCATAATGACAACGTGAAAAAAGTTTGAGGTTTTTGCAAATTTATTAAAAATTAAAAAAAATGAGAAATCCCATGTACATAAGTATTCACAGCCTTTGCTCAATACTTTGTCGATACACCTTTGGCAGCAATTACAGCCTCAAGTCTTTTTGAATATGATGCCACAAGTTTGGCACACCTATCCTTGGCCTGTTTTGCCCATTCCTCTTTGCAGCACCTCTCAAGCTCCCATCAGACCGGATGGGAAGTGTTGGTGCACAGCCATTTTAAGATCTCTCCAGAGATGTTCAATCGGATTCTCGTCTGGGCTCTGGCTGGGCCACTCAAGGACATTCACAGAGTTGTCCTGAAGCCACTCCTTTGATATCTTGGCTGTGTGCTTAGGGTCGTTGTCCTGCTGAAAGATGAACCGTCGCCCCAGTCTGAGGTCAAGAGCGCTCTGGAGCAGGTTTTCATCCAGGATGTCTCTGTACATTGCTGCAGTCATCTTTCCCTTTATCCTCCCAGTTCCTGCTGCTGAAAGACATCCCCACAGCATGATGCTGCCACCACCATGCTTCAATGTAGGGATGGTATTGGCCTGGTGATGAGCGGTGCCTTCAGGTGAGAGTCCTTCAAGTGCCTTTTGGCAAACTCCAGGAGGGCTGCCATATGCCTTTTACTAAGGAGTGGCTTCTGTCTGGCCACTCTACCATACAGGCCTGATTGGTGGATTGCCGCAGAGATGGTTGTCCTTCTGGAAGGTTCTCCTCTCTCCACAGAGGACCTCTGGAGCTCTGACAGAGTGACCATCGGGTTCTTGGTCACCTCCCTGACTAAGGCCCTTCTCCCCCGATCGCTCAGTTTAGATGACCGGCCAGCTCTAGGAAGAGTCCTGGTGGTTTGGAACTTCTTCCACTTATGGATAATGGAGGCCACTGTGCTCATTGGGACCTTCAAAGCAGCAGAAATTTTTCTGTAACCTTCCCAAGATTTGTGCTTCGAGATAATCCTGTCTCGGAGGTCTACAGACAATTCCTCTTGACTTCATGCTTGGTTTGTGCTCTGACATTAACTGTCAACTGTGGGACCTTATATAGACAGGTGTGTGCCTTTCCAAATCATGTCCAATCGACTCAATTTACCACAGGTGGACTCCAATTAAACATCTATATATATATATATATATATATATATATATATATATATATATATATATATACACATCTATCTATATATATATATATACATCTATCTAGGTGATTTAAGCAATTTTGAGCGTGGCATGGTTGTTGGTGCCAGACGGGCCGGTCTGAGTATTTCACAATCTGCTCAGTTACTGGGATTTTCACGCACAACCATTTCTAGGGTTTACAAAGAATGGTGTGAAAAGGGAAAAACATCCAGTATGCGGTGGTCCTGTGGGCGAAAATGCCTTGTTGATGCTAGAGGTCAGAGGAGAATGGGCCGACTGATTCAAGCTGATAGAAGAGCAACTTTGAAATAACCACTCATTACAACCGAGGTATGCAGCAAAGCATTTGTGAAGCCACAACACGCACAACCTTGAGGTGGATGGGCTACAACAGCAGAAGACCACACCGGGTACCACTCATCTCCACAACAAATAGGAAAAAGAGGCTACAATTTGCACGAGCTCACCAAAATTGGACAGTTGAAGACTGGAAAAATGTTGTCTGGTCTGATGAGTCTCGATTTCTGTTGAGACATTCAAATGGTAGAGTCAGAATTTGGCTTAAACAGAATGAGAACATGGATCCATCATGCCTTCTTACCACTGTGCAGGCTGGTGGTGGTGGTGTAATGTTGTGGGGGATGTTTTCTTGGCACACTTTAGGCCCCTTAGAGCCAATTGGGCATCGTTTAAATGCCACGGGCTACCTGAGCATTGTTTCTGACCATGTCCATCCCTTCATGACCACCATGTACCCATCCTCTGATGGCTACTTCCAGCAGGATAATGCACCATGTCACAAAGCTCGAATCATTTCAAATTGGTTTCTTGAACATGACAATGAGTTCACTGTACTAAAATGGCCCCCACAGTCACCAGATCCCAACCCAATAGAGCATCTTTGGGATGTGGTGGAACGGGAGCTTCGTGCCCTGGATGTGCATCCCACAAATCTCCATCAACTGCAAGATGCTATCCTATCAATATGGGCCAACATTTCTAAAGAATGCTTTCAGCACCTTGTTGAATCAATGCCACGTAGAATTAAGGCAGTTCTGAAGGCAAAAGGGGGTCAAACACCGTATTAGTATGGTGTTCCTAATAATTCTTTAGGTGAGTATATATATATATATATATATATATATATATATATATATATATATATATATAATATATATATATATATTATAGAATAGCACACAAACCCACAAACAACCTGCGCACATTCCTCTTTAATGCTAAAAACAAGTAATCGACAGCAGAAACACGAAATGCAATTTATAGCATTCCATGCAGTTCTTGCCCAGCAGTATACATAGGACAAACATCAAAAAGAATCGCAACACGTATACATGAACATCGCAACGCCATCAGAAGAAAGGACTCACGATCACTGATCTACGCGCATACTAAATCAACAGGACATACATTTAACTGGGACAATGTACAAGTAAGATTTAAGGCCACTACTAAAAGTGCCAGAGAGCTGGCCGAATCTTGGCAATCAAATAAGAACGCCATCAACAGACATTTGGACATAAATCCAGCATATGCAAACTTAAGAAGAACATGTTCATAATAAATAAAACTTTACAACCAATACCCCCCACCTCCTGATCACACTGACTTAGCCGCCCCACCATGAATTTTTTGATATATATTGCCTTTGATTCTTGTAAGTCTAAGCATTATCCTCTGATGAAGGCCACTGGCAGGGGTTGAAAGCTCAGAAATAAAAACTACTTTATGATACGTGATTCATTTTCTCCCTTTGTGGATCTCCAGCTGCACGTACATAGGAGTGGCGCAGTGGGTAGCGCTGCTGCCTAGCAGTAAGGAGGCCAGGGTTTGCTTCCCAGGTCCTCCCTGCGTGGAGTTTGCATGTTCTCCCCATGTCTGCGTGTGTTTCCTCCAGGTACTCCAGTTTCCTCCCACAGTCCAAAGACATGCAGGTTAGGTTCATTGGCAATTCTAAATTGTCCTTAGTGTGTGTGTGTGCCCTGTGGTGGGCTGGCACCCTGCCCGGGGTTTGCCACACCATGATATGGTAGCTGCTTAGGTTTAAATTGAGATTTTTAACCAACACCCTCAACCTAAACATGTGCCTTTGTTTTCTGGAAGTGCTCATTCAACATAAGATGTGAAGGTCCACTTAATTGTTTAGGGTTGCTATGGAAACCATGGCCTATTCAGAAAAGGTATCCAAGACAAATGAGCATGTCTACTAAAACCCTATCGCAGTCTTCCTTATATGGTAAAGTCTACACTTAGGAGCTGTTGAGAATTAAATAGCTAAGCAGAAGCAAAATGTGTCTGAGCATGACAAATGAGTATGTGTCACCTGAAGAGTTTAGGCTCGCTCACTCATTAGTTTAGCTTATGTGTGTTGCATTTAGAAGTGTCATGCAGTAGGACGCAACTGCGCTGTATTTATATACTGTACTTATTGATTTACTTGCTGCAACAAAAGTTAAAACTTGGGAGGCAGCTTTTTTGTTATTTCTAGATGTCATGCAGAAATGTTATAGGTTGATATTAATAGTTGTGTCCAACAAAAAAATTAATGAGAGGTAAGCTCAATGACTAGGGTATTGATTAAGCAGCTGAAAATATGCCTCTAAAGCAGGGGTTCTCAAAGTCGGTACTGGGGGCCCATTGAGGCTTCAGGTTTTTGCTTAAACCAGATTCATAATTAGTGACAACAGATAACACTGATCTTAATTAATTAGCGGATACTTTTTTTCTTTTCTCTTATTCTACATTAAGAAAGCACAGAGGCATGATTTTTATATTCATGTGATACTTAGAAATATTTCTTGCTTTTGCTACAGATTTAAATGCTTAAATCTCAGAGCCAAACATTCGAAAAAGTAATTTTATCTAATAGAGAGAAAGAAACAAAGTTCAATCACGGGCAGTTATGTGTTGCGTTGTTATGATGAAAGTCCAAACACAGAATCAAAATTCAATGCGATTTTAATTAAAAAATTGTTTTCACTGAAGTTTTACAGTAAGAGTGTAAGTTTAAAAAGTATTAATTTCAAAGCCAAACAGAACAAAATTGTATTATCAACGAATAACACTAACGCAACATCCATCCATCCATCCATTTTCTAACCCGCTGAATCCGAATACTGGGTCACGGGGGTCTGCCGGAGCCAATCCCAGCTAACACAGGGCACAAGGCAGGAACCAATCCTGGGCAGGGTGCCAACCCACTGCAGGACACACACACAAACACACCCACACACCAAGCACACACTAGGGCCAATTTAGAATCGCCAATCCACCTAACCTGCATGTCTTTAGATTGTGGGAGGAAACCGGAGTGCCCGGAGGAAACCCACGCAGACACGGGGAGAACATGCAAACTCCACGCAGGGAGGACCCGGGAAGCGAACCCGGGTCTCCTAACTGCGAGGCAGCAGCGCTACCACTGTGCCACCGTGCCGCCCCTAACACAACATGAAACAGAATTTACTTTCAAATTATTACATTTTACTCTATCAATATGGTTAATTATTCGCTTTTATGTAAATTACTTCTATTATGCATATGGGAATTGTTACATATGCATAATAGAAAATCTGTAATTGTATATCTGCATCCCTGTAGCGATATATTAACCATAAAGAGGCTAGCGCGTAAGCGCAGGCATGGGGTTGCCGAGCAAAGCGAGCAGAGGCAAAAGCTCCTAGTATATGTATATGTGTGTGTGTGTGTGTGTGTATATATATATATATATATATTTTTTTTTTTTTTACCAAACTTAATTTCTAATTTCTATATTATTCCCAAAACACAGAATTTGGGCAAGAACAGTTCACGCAATTAGCCCAGGATTCCAATTAAAAACAGAAGCTGGTTGGAACAAAAACCTGCAGCCACAGGGGGTCCCCAAGACCAACAATGCGAACCCCTGCACTAAAGCATACATACCATACATATGCACTAGATTGATAGTGCTTCTTTGTTATTTAAAAGGGACATAACTGACAATACCTTATCCAGACTGAACATACCTGTGGATCCCTGAACACTCAATGCAGAGGGTAATGCCCAGGTTAATGCTGGCCCACCGTGGCTCAGGCTGCCCACAGTCACAACACAGATGGTTCCCGCCTCCCTGCTGCACAACCCTTAAGATAGATGCCTTGCCAAAAGATGCGTTTTGCTGAACATCAGTGGCTGAAAGGGAAGGTTGACTGAGCACAGCCTGTAGGGAAATATGAAGTAGCAAAACTGTAATTGTGTCAAAAACTAACACATATTTTCTCTGAAATTCTTTTAAGTCATTTTCTAGCAGTCAATAAAATACAGTTTGGAAATATTTGCTACCTGTGGGTAAGCTGATTCTGTCTGTTCCCGGTAGGCCATATCAATACTGCCCTGAATGGCTGCAACCCAAGCCCTCCTTAGACCTTCTGTATCAGCTTGCAGCATGCAGCTCCTGGTAAAATGAACAAGAAAAGTATGTGGTTCTCATGCTGGAGTAAACAGGCAGATAAGGCTACACACAAAAAATTATTTTCCTGTTCTGTTGGTGTGCCATCTGGCTAATGGCACTCAACAAAATATTCAGACTGCCTTGCTCTGAGCCAATTGATTATGATAAGGACAGCAGAGCTCCCTGTGGATCCTGCGCCAGTAACACACAGTCCTTTTAAATTCAACTGAATTTAATTCAAGTTAGTTTTGTACGGCACCCTTCAGAAGATGATGGCATAGACAGCTGTAAAGACTGGCAAGCATGCTTCATCACAGAGATAGAAATAATACATCAAAAACTAATACATAATAAAACATTTAATTTCCTTAAGGCATGGAGGCAACAGAGGAGAGAAAAAAGAACAACTCTATAAAACTTAAGGGACCCATGGTCAAATTCTAGGGAGTCTATGAGAGCTGGAGACCCTGTGGTCCCAGAGCTCATTTACTATGCATAGTTTGTGGATGTTTACATAATTGTTCCAGATTATACAAATGTTGTTTGAAGAATTGCCATATGGAAATTCATCTAATGTTGGAGTCACTCAATAGTGATGCCATTTCTTCCATCTGCTGTAGTTCTTGTATAGGTCAATTAACTTTGCTTTCATTTTAATTCAATTAGTTTTAATATTTTGCAGTCTCCAAATACCAGCATATTTTTTTCAGTCAGTTATCAATAAGCATATATATATATATATATATATATATATATATATATATATATATATATATATATACATACACACACACACTGTATATATGTATATATATCTATATCCTATTTAAGGGCTGTGTCAACTCATCAAATGAATGTTTTAAAAATAAATATTTTGAAATACAAAAACAAACTCATAATAAGTAAAGTCAGAGAGCGAGAGAAATAAATATATTGATCGTAACATATTTCTGCTCATCACTGCCAATTACAACATACATTTACATTTACTCAACCTACTAAATCCAATTTTGAATCATGGAGAGTTGGAGTCTATCCATGCAGGATTCAGAGCAAGGCAGGAAATAAGCCTAAATGAGATGACAGTCCATCATAAGACATAATAATGTACACAGCCACACAAGGACAATGATTAGAGACAATAATCTATCTAACATGCATATATCTCTAGAATGTGGGAGAAAAGCCAAGTACCCAAGAGGTGACAAAGCATAGAGACAAGGGAAGATTATGTAAACCTCACAAATAGTTAATGGGCCTGAACATACTACTAATAATGATAAAAATGTAAAATAGTAAGGTGGAAATTTTTAATACTAAAGCGAGTGCTGTCTCTGAATCCTGAAAAAAAAAATCAGTTAAACAATCCTCCAACACTGTTACACCATGGAAGACCCAAATAGTGTCTGATTTAAAGAAAACATGCCGGACAGCTGAACGTAAATGGAGAAAAACTAATTTGATTATCCACTATGAGATATTGAAGGCTAAAATAACAGAATACAACAACATAGATCATCTTGAGAGGCGGTGCTATTTCTATAAAATTATGAATAACAATGCTAGTAATCCGAGTTTTTATTCTCTACAATTGATTGTTTGCTAAAACCAAGTCTCTCAATGGAATACCTCCAAAAAACTTCTAGTGGAACTTGAGGCTTTTGCTGTATTTTTTAATCAGAAAATAAATATTAGAAATAATATAGTACATCCCCCCCAATACTGATCCTCTTAAACACCGGTATTCCATTTTAAGCAAATTAAATTCTTTCACCAGGAAAGATTCACCCATTTTATACAAAATTTCTCAGCTGGGGCCCGCCACCTGCGTCCATGACCCAATACCAACAAGTTTTTTCAAAGAATTATCTGATTTGGGTGTCTTCCCAGACTGTCTTAAAACTGGTGTTGTTAAACCCCTGAATCAAGAAAAATAATCTCAACTCATCTGTTTTTGAAAAATTTAGATATAATTCTAACCTGCCTTTCTTAAGTAAAACCTTAGAAAAGGCAGTCATTATGCAGCTAAATGATCACCTGAATAACATTCTATTCTTGAAAAGTTTCAGTCAGGTTTTAGAACAAATCACAGTACAAAATTAAAATGAAGACAAAATCAAATACTTAAAAGTAATGTCCCCTTACTTTTGGACAGAGACCACCTCAAAAGAAAAGCGACGTTCGATGTTGTCCAAAGCTTTCACAGTGCACAGTCTCAAATCATCAAACAGAAGGACTGGCTCTTCCTAAAAAACACACAGAGAAATAACAAACATCATTTAATCTGAAGTTACATGAAGGAGTATCAGTTTTGCTTACCAAGCATCTGGAAACTTAAATTGAACTATGCCTGATTCTGTATTAAAGAATGAGGATAAAATATAAACATATGAAGTCTTCCAGAGGAAAAATTATTCCTAACTTGTCAGATGTTTAGAAGACATTGTGAGGTTAAGAGTTGTAACCAAATGGCTGAGGTAACTGGGAGGCTGCAGTGAAACTATGTGTTGTGGAAACTAAAGAATCATAAAGCAATTATTCAACAATGTAGTGACACAAACATGTAAAAAATAACTTTTCTATTATTGATCTTATATAGTAAGCAATAACGGACGCCCCATTGAAACAAATCATTGTAAATGATTATTTTTGCCCTTGGCAGAGAATAAAACAGTATTATGGCAGGCATTCTTTTGTAGCTAATCACTTGGAGAGGACCCTCTTCGTCTTTCATTAGTTAGCAAATGTGCATGAATTTAAATTGAAATTAATTACATTCTTTTTATAAGCAAAAAGAAAGTGATTCTATTCTGTTGATAATGGTGACAGTACTGGTGCAAAACATCACAAACATTATAATCGATCAATTTTATGATTAAAAACAAAACCAAAAAGTGACCTTTTTGCAACCAATTAGCAAAATTCATAACAATGGCTCTTCTCATGTAGAGAAAACGGGGAACTTTTCAAAGCTGCACATGATGCTCAACACTGCATAAAATAACGATCAAAGGGGTGTGTACACTTCAGTAGGACATTAAATTTGTTAAATTAAACCTGTAGGTGTGATGGAAAAACAAAATTTAAGAAGCTGTTGTGGTACACAAAATGTCATGTTGCATAACTAGAGTGTGGATGCTCAGGCAGAGGGACAGATAGAAATTATGCTGACAACAGCTTAAAAAAAAAACCCCACAAAAACATTGAAACAAAGTGTTCAGTGAGTGAAGAGAAGAAATGAATTGTGCTCAATCCATCTACAATTGCAAAAGACTCCTCTAAAGTATGAATAATAAATTAAACAGTGAGTGAACAGTCATGTCTTTACAACATATATTTATTATATATCCTAACATATGCACTGTTATCTTATGAATACTAAATTGACTCACTTTTGAGAAATATTCAGAGCAGCCATGAGACGCAATTCAGCATTATTGTTCCGCATCTTTAATAGACTTCACTGTAGTTTGTCCACGATTTATTATACAAGTCATTCATCTACATAGTTTAATATCATTTATCATCATCAGTCGTAATATTAAGAAACTGAAAAGATCCAATATTTTTATACTATGTTATTTACTGAATATTTTAACATCTGCTGACTAAAATATTAGCGAATATACTTAGCTATGCCCTAAGCACTTGATAAAAACAACGTAATATTAATCTCTTTTATTTCTTCTTTGTCGCTTATGCAGCAAATAACTGAAGGTAACACATAACAACATTTTCAAACCTGGTAAAGCTGTTTCAGGGCGACCAACACTAGTCCATCAAAGGACCCACTCATGAACATACACTCTGCAACACTTGTGGATACAAGGGCCAAGCTGAAATCAGCAATTCACCTAACACACATTTTTGGGAATGTGGGAGGTAGAAACAGTACACACAAATAAAAATTTATGCAGATGGGAAAGAACATGCAAACACCAGATGCAAGCTGGATTCTAATCATAAATGAAGAAACTTCATCAAAAACATTTGACAACACTTTTTCAATCCTTGAGATGGAGCTGAAAATCTTAGAAGTCTTATTATTGTTCACTTGTCTTTAGTACATTAAAACAATCTAGATGAGAACAGTCCACTGAGCCCAACAAAGCTTGCCAGTCCTGTCTACTTAATTTTTCTAAAAACAACATCATGTCTAGTTTTGAAAGCCACTAAAGTCATACTATCTACCACACTACTTGTTAGCTTATTGCAGGTGTCTATAGTTATCAGTGTAAAGAAAAATGTTCTAATGTTTGTGGAAAATTTACCCTTAACAAGTTTCCAAATAAGTCCTGTGTTCTTGATGAACTCATTTTAAAATAAAAGACTCGATCCACTGTACTAATTGCCTTCATAATTTTAAACACTTCAATCATGTCTCCCGAAAAGGTCTCCTCATAATTCATCCCTTGTAGTCATGGAATCAGTCTAGTCAGTCGCTCTTCTCTGGACTTTCTGAAGTGCTGCTATGTCTTTTTCGTAGCCTGAAGACCAAATCTGTACACAGTACTCCAGATGAGGCCTCAACAGTGCGTTATAAAACTTGAGCATAACCTCCTTGACTTAGACTCTACACAACGTGCTAGAAAGCCCAACATTCGGCTTGTGAACACTGACTGAAAGATGATAGGGTAGAGTATGACCTCTAAATCCTTCTCATAAGGTGTACTTTCAATTTTCAGACCTCCCACTGTGGATTTAAGGCTAATATTTTTACTTCCTATGTGTAATACTTTACATTTGCATCTGCCATAAATCTGCCCGGGCCTGTATGCTATCCAAGTCCCACTGTAATGTTTAACCAGATTCCAGTATCCAATCCACCTATCTTGGTATCATCTGCAAACGTAACCAGCCTGTTACTTATATTCCTATCAAAATCATTTATAATATATTAAAAATAGCAGTAGCCCTAGCACTGACCCTGCAGAACACTACCCTTAACATCAGCCAGTTCTGATATGGTTCCTCACACCATAACCCCCTCTGCTTCTGGTGTCTGAGCCAATTTCACACCCATCCACAAGCATCACCCTGAACTCCCACTTTTTTAGTTAAATTTAACAGTTTTACTTTTTGCAGCCACACTCTTCCAAAACACTGAGAATTTTACTATATTAAATTATGGTCAGTTGACTCAATCACCTCTAAATCCTCAACTCTATCCCAACTATTACAAAATTCCAAATTTAGGCAGGCTTCACCTCATATTAGTTCTTTAACACACTGTGCTCCGCTATTTGCAAGGTTATCCTAGGTAATATTCAGGTAGGTCCCACATAACTATAATATCCCCTTGTAAAGTTGCCTTTTTACATTACTAAAAAGATGTGCACTGAAATTACTGTCTGTACTGGGTGATCTATAACACAGTCCGAAAATAAGAAGTTGCTTTTCCAGAGAGAGAGAGAGAGAGATACTTTCAGCATCATACACGATAAAGAACAATATTAAATTAAAGAGTGACAACAATGAAAGTATAACAGACACACAATACTTTTGTATAATATTAACGTTTACCCCCCAATGGTTGAATTGAAGAGTCGTATAGTGTGGGGGAGGAACGATCTCCTCAGTCTGTCACTGAAGCTACTCCTCTGTCTGGAGATGATACTGTTCAGTGGATGCAGTGGATTCTCCATGATTGACGGGAGCCTGCTAAGATTGAGCTCATTTTTCAACTGAAGAGGACTTGCATTTAAATTCTGTTTGACATAAACAGCAACCCCACCTCCTTAACTTTTCTGTCCTATCCTTCCTAAAATGTGTATCCCTCTATATTTTACTCATCCCAATCTTTGCTATTTAGCGAGCTTTCCATTATTACAATAATATTATAATTATGCTCACTTATACTCAATACAACTCACTTATTTTTGATACTTAAAGCATTAAGGCAAGCTATTTTAATGTGCTACTAATTTTACTTTGACATTTAAACATTGGATTAGAATTCACATTACTATAGATTTTTATTTTTACATTACATTTTTTTGCTCCTCCATGTGCAGTTTTAAAGCTGGTCTTTTCTAAACTCCCTGCCACTCTATACCCTAGTTTAAAAATCCTCAACTAGCCTACTCATACACCTCCAACACATTGGTGCCCCTCTGGTTCAGATGTAATCCATCATGGCAGATCAGGTTCTATCTATTCCAAAAGAAGTCACAATTCTCCATAAACCTATACCATTCTATCTACACCAAGACTTGAGCAACATGTTAAGCTTTCTAATCTCCTCAGTCTTACCTGGACTGGCTCGTGACACCGGCAGGACTTCAGAGAAGACTACCTTGTCAGTTCTGCTCCTCAGCCTGGCACCTAACTCTGTAAATTTCCCTCAGAATCAGCAAAGTATCTATCTACATTTGGATCACAGAACTAACAGAATACGCTAATGTTTGTCATTTAATAATAATAATACATTTTATTTATATAGCACCTTTCCCTTGCTCAAGGTGCTTAAAATAAAATGACACAAATAGGTTCTGCATAGAACAATAAACAAACACGGGAAACACAAAAGCATTAAACTGAATAAAAGAAAGAATTAACCAGAGTATAATACTAAATTCAATACTAAAAAAATTTTGAACAAATCACATAATTTATGATACAACACACAAACAAATTATCCAGAAGAATCTGGACAAAGAGGGGGAAGAAGGGGCAGAGTGTTAGAGCCTTCCTAAATAGAGGAGTTTTAAGCTGATTTTTTTATTAAAAGAATAAATAAAGTCAGCTGATTTAATTAATTTTGGGAGGTCATTCCAAAGTCTGGGCACTATGCGGCTAAAGGCTCAGTCACCAATAGAGTACAGGTTAGTGTGGGGCACAACAAGATTGCCAGAATCAGAGGACCTTAGTGGGCGAACAGGAGCATAGTGATGGAGAAGGTCACTGAATAGATGGCCCTGATTAACGTGTTCCACTGTTTTAAGGTATCTGAAAAGCACCACTGCCCCATCAATCTACATGCAGGTAAGCAATTGGTCAAACATTAGGCGTCAATGGGTGCAATGAAGAACAGAATGCTTTTTTTCTGCACAAGAAAGAGATGGAGCATGACATTGTGGCTACTTAATACCTTTGTCACACAAGAAAAGGCATGATATATGACCAAATAAATAAGAAACAAATATTCTTCAAAACAAGCCTGCCACTTTCTTTTAATGTTTACATTTAAAATTAAAAAAACAAAGCTGAAGGTTAACCAGAATATTTCGTTTACAGAGAAAAGGAAAGGGAAGGTATACCTGGGTATACCTGTATTGTTTCTTAGTATAATTTTTGAAAATACTATCTTACTCTCTTATTCAGGTAAGTGCTACCTAATTCATCCCACTGTTCATTAGTTGTCCATCTCTCACAATAGTTAGTTATCTGCTTGTAAGTGAACTTGATAATGTTCCTCTGTGGTCATTCCACAAATACTCCATCAGTAACATCCTGTGGCTGAAGGTTTTTGTTTCAATCAATTTTTCAATCAGTATGTTATTCTTACTTTTATTTTGATTCCAATGTTTGCTAAGCTGTTCTTTTTTCCCTTATTCAAAACAATCCTGAAATATATGAGTTTTGATCAAAACATTAAATGCTTAATTTTTTGCCATTTTCTTTTTAATTATCCTTTTCTATAGAGTTTGCACCCTTGATTATATGCAAATGCTGAATGATAAAGGAAAGCAATTTTAGTAATCAATTCACTTGCAAGAAACATTTCTTACTGAAAAGTCAAATAAAAACAACACACAAGTATTTGCTGCCCTCCCTCAATATTGTTTGCATTTCTGTCTTCACTGGCCAATGCCAATCAACAGAATTTGGAAACATTGCTATACATCCAGAAAAACAAGATCTTGAATCCACGTACTGTAAAGGCTCATAATTTTAATTTTGTGACAAAAAATAAATTTTAAACATCAAACAAAATGTCTGCTTTCAGATTTCTATGCAGTACATGTAATTAATGCAAATGATTTAATACATGCACATCAATGAGTATTTGAGGACAATCTGTGTAAATTTGAGATTGCACAGGTGGTGAACCAGTTGTGGGTAGGTAAGACTGCAGGGATCTGTGGTATCCAGGGTGAACCTCTCCAGGCTGGTGGTAAGGCTGTCCTCCTGGCATTACAAGCAATCTTTGCTTCTATTTGGGAAACTGGTGTCATCCCAATTAACTGAAAAACATGACTTGTCGTTCATATCTAGAAAGGGAAGTGTGGATTGCAGCAACAGCAGGGGGAATAACATTGCTCTTGGTGCCGGGTAAGGTCCTTTCTAGGATCATCCTCAATTGGATCCGTGATCACTTGCTCACCTACCAGGTACCAGAGCAGTCTGGTTTTATGCCTAAGAAGTCTACCATCGACTGCATTCTGGCACTAAGGGTTCTCATAGAGCGCAAACACGAATATCAACAGAGTTTCTTTGCAGTCTTTGTTGATTTTCATAAAACATTCAACTCAGTTGATTGAGCTGCCCTGTGGGACATCCTGAGACCTTGCTGGATACCATGGCTGGCCTGTACATTGATACTGTGAATGCTGTGCAAAGTGGAGGCAGAACCTCTGTGTTTTTCCCATTATTTTGGGATTCGTCAGGGGTGTGTTTTTGCTCCTACTCTGTTCAATGCTTACATGGATTGGGTGTTGGTCAAGGTCATGGGGTCCAGTGGCTGTGGGGCATCTGTTGGTGAAGACAGATTCACTGATATTGACTTTGCTGATGATGCTGTGATCTTTGCGGAGTCAATGAAGGCTCTGATCAAGGGCTCTGAGCATCTGGGCTTGTGAGTGTCCTGAATAAAATACAATATCCAGGCCTTTAATGACCTCTTAGGCACAGCCCTCAGCAGTGTGTCTATCTGTGAAGAGAGTTTCGACCTTGTCGCGAAGTTTACTTACCTCGGCAGCGACATTCACATCTCTGGTGACTCTTCCTATGAAGTCAGTAGACGGATTGGAAGCACATGCAGGGTCATGAGATTGCTAGAAAGGAGTGTGTCGTACTCCCAATAACTATGCAAAAGGACAAAGTTCTTTAGAGTCCTAGTGCTTCCTGTCTTGCTATATGGTTGCAAGACATGGACACTATCCAGTGACCTGAGACGAAGGCTGGACTCCTTCAGTATGTGTCCCTTCAGAGAATCCTTAGGTACCGCTGGTTTGACTTTGTGTCGAATGAACGGTTGCTCACGGAGTCTCAAAGGAGGCATATTACCTGCATTGTGAGGGAGCGTCAGTTATGGAATTTCGGCCATGTGGCGCAAATCCCAGAGTGTGATCCAGCTCGCAGGTTCCTCATTGTTGAGGACCCGAGTGGTTGGACTAGTCCAAAGGGAAGCCCATGCAACACCTTGCTGTGGCAGATACAGGGTCATTTCTGGAGGGTGTGTAAAAAGACATTAGTTAAGGTGGAATAATATGTCATATACAGTAAAACCTTGGATTGCGAGTAACTTGGTTTGTGAGTGTTTTGCAAGACGAGCTAAAATTTGAAATAAATTTTAACTTGATAAACGAACAAGTAGTATGTATACGCTTTGTCCACTGAGAATCACGTGGGGATTGTGGGTAATCGTCTCCCATGCTTGTTCTCAGTCGGTGTGCCTCACTCATATAGTCAACATCCATATGAGCTTATACTTTTTACTACAGCATGGTGACCATGTGTGTGCGTTGTAACGTATGAGTCCCTGTCATGCACCCCAAAACACAAGGCTGAGTCTCAGTAATTTAGTAAAATCAGCTTTATTCAGCTTGAAACAGGAACAGCATGGCTATTTATTGTAGTGGGATCTACTGCTCTCCTATACAGAGACACAGCAATCAGGTAGGTGTCATGACCAGGTTAGTCGCTAAGTAATACTGTGCTCTTGCATTTATAATGTTCCTTGCATCACCCATTGACAGCAGGAGCTTATAGCTTGACCGCTACTACAGCACTGGGAGCCTGCGGTTGCTTTGGGACGCTTCCGTGTGTCGTCCCATTGGGGGATGGGGGACCCCAAAAGAGTTTAGAAACCTTACAGTGCGTAAAGCATTTTTTTAAGTTTGTGTCCAAGTGTAGTGACTCTTCAGGCAAAAGCAACTGTCATTGGATAGGTTCCTTGTTAAAGTTGCAAAAAAAGAAAAAGATTCCAGTGAGCCAACAGATAGCAGTGATTCCGTTAGTTATAGTGAAAGTTGTCCTACACAATAACCCTCCTCCTACTCTTCTCTCTCGTCTCCCGCACACCAGCCACAATTCTTTTCAAAGGTAAAGTGCAGGTTAATTTGTTTTACATATTTTTACTTAATATTTTGTATTAATCGTTTTTATATACAGTACATATTTGTGGGTTGTGAAATGAATTATCTGAGTTTCCATTATTTCTTTTGGGGAAATTCACTTTGATATACGAGTGCTTTGGATTATGAGCACATTTCCGGAATGAATTATGCTCGCAAACCAAGGTTCCACTGTATAGTGAAAAGACTGGTTGGTGCTAAACTCACTTATGTTTGAAGAAAGAAGATAAACTTGATTCTCAAGTGATGGTAGCAAAAATTGGGTATGAGAGGTTTTGGTCAATCAAGTTTTATAAATTGAATTAGTAAACTTTAAGACACTGCATTATGTTTAGCATAAAATGGTGTTCAATGTTAATTTAAAATATACTATATCAAAATGTGCTTGTCTTCTGTACTACATTATTACTTTATTTAGAAAACCTGAAATAGGCCTACCTTGTGAGATTTCACATATACAAGTTGGTTATTTTGGATGGAAAACCAGTATCTAGGAAAAATACATGAAGAAATTAAAATATTGGTAATAAAACATGCCAAAATGTGTTTATAGTTGCAAATTTTAAACTAGACTAACACATAATTATGCTACTAAAAAGAAACTAAACAGAACTGTTAAGAGTAAAGCAAACAACAGCCACCAGTTAGACATAGTTTACTTGTATGCAAGGAAGAACAAAGAATTAAGCATCACTTGAAGCAGGTGATAATTTGCGTGTGCGCGTGCGCGTGTGTCAAAAAATAAAGAGGTGGATCACAAAACACTGCATGTAAAACAATTTTGCTTGGTTTTGATTTTTTTAATCAGGAGACCATGACTTAACAGGTTTGGGAGCCGATTATGTTTAGAACCAATTTTTTTTTATTTAGTTTTGTTTTTTTAATTAAGACTATCAATTCCAAGTAGGCTTCTAAAGCTCTTGATGTGACTGATAAGTGAGAAGCAATTAAGCAGTCAGATATAATGACGGAATTGAAATGTAGCTAAGTAAAGTGAAGTGGAGGCTTTTTAAGAAGTGATTAAAAAATGAATGTAGAAAGTGTCCGGATGTGCAGTTGTGCATAGAATCGAAGAGAAATATTCAAAAGTAATGGCAAACGTGAACGACAAAATGAGGCAGGAAATTTCAAATGAGCTACAGGAAGAGGATAAAGAAATATGTCTAAAAACACAAAGCATGTGGCACAAGAAAGACAGGATATACTGGGTGTGATTTGCTTACAAATGCCAAACAGAACAACATGATTGACAGTAATGCAATCAAGCACACTTGTAACATGTATAAGTACGATCTGTAGATATCTGATCACATAAGGAGATGGAGTGGTAAAATGTTAATGGAGCTGAAAGTCTTAGAGGTGAATGGTTCACAGACTTTTGCAAATCAATTGCAATAAACAGGAAATTACATAAGAATTTTCTTTTTTTATATTAATTTTAATTTATGGTATGTTGGTGTGGTTGTCATATGGGGTGATCAAGCTTTTGGAGAAGAAAGTAACTATGTTTACAAGGGATCTACAGAAAGAAAGAAATAAAAGGAATCAAAAGGTGTGTAACAGATTGCTTCCATTGTTGCTTTCCAGGTGTAATACTGAACACTTACAAAAAAAAAGGGATCAAGTACTGTTTATGTTCTGTCAATAGTTATTTTGCTTAGATAAAGCATGACATTAAGTATGGAATTATTGACAAGCAAAGCAAATACTGGGCAAGGAAACTATAAAGCTAGTATTTAAAAATTAAATTTGGTCCACAATGCCACCTCTAAAATTTAGTGCCACTCATGCTATCTTTAGTAGAAATACTGTGGAACATCTGTGGACTGAATCACAGACTGGCCCAGAGACTCAAAATTTTGCTTTGATGTAATTTTGCATTGTATGCAAATTTAAAAGGTACATCTTAACCACAACCAGTCAAATATAGCATATTGAAACCCTTCTTTATATGTGAAAACTTAATCAATTACATTAGCACTTAAAGAAACCCAAACTACTGAAAGCATTAAAAATGTAATGACTGTTAATTGATAATTTGAGCCTGTTACATGGAAATCAGGATTTTTTTTTCTAACGTATTTACGATTGCAAAGGAAGCAAATTAAAAAAAAAACACACGACTACCTGTTCCAAACTTTAGATTTCTTCCTTGACCTCTTAAACAGGTAGCCTTCAACTGTGAGCTTATCCTGTGGGTTGTTGGTGCTGTCATCTAAAACATCCTGAAATACAAATACAGGAGAAGATTCAAAGCACAGCAGAAAAACACAAATATTTCCCTGAATAGACACTTGCATTCTTATTTTCCATTAATTTCTATTACAAATAAGCTAAAAATCAGGTTACAGCTAAAAGTCAGGCACAGCAAATACAGGAGGGTTCATTGTGATGACTGATGGTGAAGGCAAGAGAGTGAGGCAGAAATCATGGCATCCATTTGCTGAATTTCACTCTGTATTAGTGACAGTATCACTGCTACTAATATTGTTCATGAAAGTTGTGAATACTGTGTGGTTTGTATTTGAATTTTTGTATATATTATAATGAGCACCTAAAAAGAAAAGTCAAACACCAAAAACAATGAACAATTCAAGTCCTTAGATGAACAGACGGGGAGTACTGGAAATCTCTTAAAACTGAAAAAGCACAGGCAAACATCCTCACCATTGCCACAAACAAAACCTTTAAAGCAACAAATACTCATCAAGACAAGGTAAGCTGCAACTTGTCCCCATGTCTAGTCCCCTGCCCCATGTGTGCTTCTGATGATCAGGCTCATACTCTGTTTATCAAACTATTCAAGATTTCCTTTTCCAGCACCTGCTTTCTCCTTGCTTCAAATTCTCTTCAGTATGCAGGCAGGTAGTGTTGCGTAATGATTAAGGCTTTGGACTTTAAAACCTGAGGTTGCAGGATCAAATCCCGCTGATACTGTGTGACCATAAGCAAGTCACTTGACCAGCCTGTGCTCCAATTGGAAAAACCAAAATAAATGTAACTAATTGTATTAAAATATCCTAAGTCTCCTTGGATAATGGCGTTAGCCAAATAAGTAAATAGAATGTAATGTATGCTGTAGTGAGAAGGCTGTGATAGCTCCTTCCAACTGGACATATTCATCTTATTCTACTCTTCAGTAGGTATACATCTCTAGTTTCTTCCTTGTTTTAATGTGCGAACTGCAGCACTTGGTTAAATTAAAAATAGGATTAAGGCTTTCTTATTCTAGACTTGGACATACAGTAAGTGCAGTTGCTTTAAACAAAGAGCAGAAGCCTTAAGTTTTGTCTGTATATTATCTACACTTAGATCTAACTGTTCAGCAAATGCCACAAAATTCTGATATTTAGACTGTGTAGTTTTCACAATGAATATACAGTAATGGAGCTCAAAATTCTTTAGGCAAATTTATACAGCAACAGTAATGAAGAGTAGTCTGGAGCAAACACCACTTCTGTCTGCTTTTTTTTAAAGTTCATAATCTGTTAGTGACGTCTCACGTGTACCAAACTGGCTGTGAAAATTGAAATGGAAAGTGAAAATAAAGCCTCACTCGATGTGAACAGTTTCTACAAAGTAGCAAAAGAGATGGAAACTGCCATCGCCATCAAAACCCTTAAGTTATGAAACCTGTGGTTTTGATGTCCAGCACTTGGATGTAATAACTGAAGAGTTAGAATTCACAGGTTGGTGAATTAAGACTAGCACATGCAGAAAACAAAAATGATGCAGAGAAGTGAAAGACTACTCAAAGCAGATAAGCAATATGGGGCAGAGAGCCTGGAAGAAAGTACAGAGTCAGAAGAACAGTGTCAGAACTTATAGCAGAGGCCAGCTGCAATGGGGAACGAGGTGATTTGCGCCAAGTAGAGGGCATAATACTCCAATATCCAATACATAAAACATCTGGAGCACTGGCCATTTCTTCAAAATCTGCTGCTCAGTTTCAGAAATGTTTTAGATTTTCAAAAAGCAAAAGCATTAATCACTCTACAAGAAACTGATTAAACACCAACATTTTAAGCATTTCAGCATTCATTCTGGACCAGTTAAGGGTTACTAATTTATCTAAAATTTATGACTTTCAGATTGGCACAGTGTCATCCAATCCCAATCTCAGACTTGCCAGTTTTACTGGTGACAGCGGGGATTTTTTGCAGATATTCTCATTTTTCTTCCAAATTGTGAAGATGTGCATGTCAGGATAAGTGGCAGTTCTAAACATGCCCTATAAAAATAAAAGTGTGAGTGTACATAAGTGTGTAAGTGGGCCCTACAACAGATTAGAGGTGAATCCAAGAGTTGTTTTCTACCTTATATCATGTGTTGTCAGGATAAGCAGCCCCAAACCAAAACCCAAAAGGCAAACATGATAATGTTAATGTTTTGAAAGATTCTGGGATACTAGTTGAAACCAGGAGTGCTCAAAAAAACAAACAATATGCAAAACGTCTACAGAAATTATTGCAAGGACAGGAATTAAACCTGGACACTAAGGCAATGAGACATCAGCCCCATCTTGAGTATAGCCATATAGGCCCAAACTTGTTATTTTATACTTAGAAACACGTGTACTTGTACTGTTAAGTGTAAATTCAAGTCAAGCCGAATTTTAATGTTCAGTACATACACTGCATTGTTATGAACTGCAACTGATAAAAATGCAGTTCTACTTTGCTTTGACAGTTATAGATTAACTAGAATAAATACACTTATGGCGTTAATGCAAGATTTAGTCACCTGAAAGTATTTAGGCAGTGTATGAAAACCAAATATTGTCAAGAGACTGCCACTTAAATTACAGTACAAATACTTGTTCCAATTCTAGTTCTTCTGACTTTTTGTTTTTTGTGTCAATCTTGCATTTGCACGAATGTGTGCAAGCCACTGCTTATTCATTTCCAGAACAGAAAATCTGTCCGAGTCCTGTAATGTCCCCATACAGTACATAACTCAGGAAAGTTTACACTGAGCAATTTACAGTAATTATGCTCAGCTAAAAAAACAGCTCCTCATACACATTGAAATTAATTACAGTTTTAGAAAAGCTCAAATCTGCTCAATATTTGGTTAATATTGGCTAACTCAGGGACCAATTGAAAATTTCATCCAGCTTTTTTAAAGAATATTAATGTTTACCTTCTGCTGAGACAACTGATGAGCATATTCCACTTCTCTTCGCTTTGCAGTGACATCAGTTGTAAGCTGAGCTAGCTATGGCAGAAAAGAAATATGAAAACCATGCCCAAAATCATAATGTTAAATATTATTTACCAAATAGACAAACGCTCTACAGGATGTCATACACAGAAATCAGCTAATCACCCAATTAATGGTTTTGTAACATTTTTTGTCATCTCTCAATTAGCAAAATGTTGTTCAGAAAAAATTAGACCCTCAGTCACACGTTTTTGTTCAATAATATTCTAAGTATTTCCAGTATTTCACCTGCTTGCTCAAGAGATTTTAGGGTTAACCATTTCAAAATTAAGACTGTGTAGGAAGACCAAGAAAAAGCAGTGGAAAAAGCATGTTGCACCTCATTTTCAACAAGTGTCCCTCAAGTACCTGTATATATATATATAGTACATGTTCTTGTGTGACTGACTGAACAGTAGCTGATTTTCCAAGCAACTTATGTTGTACTGCATGTGTATGGTTATTTCACATAGCATTGTTACTACCTCATTTTATATTACAAAAAAAAAAAACCACAAATTATTTTTACAAACCAAACTCTCCTCAATTTTTTGTGTCACTTATGATATCAACAGTGCAAAAGATTAATACTATAGATATGCATTTCCAAAGCTACGATTATTTTTATGTTTTATATATATATATATATATATATATATATATATATATATATATATATATATATATATATATACATAATACACACAAATATGCACACATACATAAATACATATACACACACACTAGAAACTAGAGGTTATACAAGTCAAGAGAGGTTTATGCCCTATAATGCATTACTGGGACACAATCCTTGCACAGTGTAATACTAAACATCATTCTAATAAAACACACAATTGCATTAAAAGCTGTACAGAGACGAGGAGACTGGTGCATCCAAATAATTGATGGTTATGCTATAATATTACAAACAAAACGTTTCCTCATCTTTGAGCAAATAATCCAAATATTCAAAATCCTCTAAGGCATATAAAAAGTGAATTCTGCTGACTTTTCACCTTTAAAGCAAAAACCTCATGCAGACTAACAATCATTACAGTAAAGGTTACAAGCAGGGAGCATTTACACAGAACTACATATTCATGCTGTTCAAGTATAGACCTTTAAATAAGAGTCTGCAAAAATGCTGGTACAAATACTGCTTGCAATAAGTATGTAAATAATTTTTGTAAAACCTTCTTTTCCTAGATATGCAATGTGGTACCAATAGTTGGACGTTAGTTTGGTATTATAGCAATACCTGTTCTGCCATTTTTTTCTTGCTTGGTTCTAGATCCTTGAGGAGGTCGTAGCCTTGGTGAAAGAATGTATATTGTGCATGGAAATAAGAGAATACCTGAAAAGACAGACAGAAATCAAAACAGAATTCAGACTGACAGTGCATCATGAAGTCTAAATACAATTTGGGGAAACTAATTGTTTTACTCGTGCCTTATTTTATCTGAAGTTTATATAATCATGTACATTTTTAAAAGTGATTCCATGTACTCACTGAATTTAAAATATCCAACTTCAGCTGTAGCTTGAAATGGTTCAACTGAAAAGAGAAAACAAGCATTTTCACACAAGGGCCCATATGAGATGCATGTTGACCTATGCATTATCTACAATGTACATGAAAATTCAGCCACCAAAATTTTAAAAGCCTGATCCCAGAATACTGTCATAACATGCTCCTACTATTTGCCAATCATCAATACACAAAATCTGGACTCTGATTTAAATCCAAAAGCAAGATCAAAAGAAAAAAGCCAAAAGGAACACAATGATTGGCAAGATAAAACAGTAAAGTAACAGCCTCAGAGTAATGTAAATTTAAAAAAAAAAAAAATTAACTGTAACTACAACTAACCTGCAGTCCATAATCAAGGACAAAGTGCTGGAAACATTTTCGGGTGGCTAGCAAGAGATGACTGGCTTTTTCTCCATCCTGAGGTTTATTCCGGGATACCTGGGCATTCTTGGCTATTGCAACATCCAGATCGTCTCTGATTCGGAGGAACTCTCTTCTAGTTTCCTTTAGCTGAGGGATTGACCTAGAGTATGTAAATTGCACAAGTATAGCCCATCAGCTAGAGCAGAGCACACTCATGGTCTCTGTCGCATCTCTTTAAAATGAGTAATGCCTTCAATACTTCAACACTTATTTTGAGGAACTTAATATAAACAACAAAAGTCGAACAATGAAGCTTCTGAAAAACAACAGAAATGGGAATGGAAAATTGAAGTATAATAGAGCCCCTAATGCTGGTTGCTTCAGCATAAAAATGATGTCTAAAACATATGTCATAAGTAAAAATGCACAAAAAAGAAACTAATGAAGTATAAAACACACACAAAAAAAAGTTTTACTACGTTCTTCTTCAATTAAGCATGCTCAAGTCACATTATCCTAGCACAGAAAACTGCATTTATACAATAGAGCAAATAAAGGCCCATTCACACCTAAGTGCTGCAAATTTCCAGCATTTGTTTAGTGATTTTCAAGCTTTTTGAGGGGTTCTTCCAAACATTTCTCTTTTTTAGGCTATTTTGAATATTTTGCAGGAGTTTATTGAGTGTTTTTACAGCATTTATTCACAATTTTTAAAGAAGCATTTTGCAGGGAAAATATGATTCACATCATTTCCATTTTGTATATTGTGAAATGTTATGTTGTAATTGTTGTTTACAGAATGTCTTCTATGTCTTTAATAATTTTAATCCTGGTGATCACACAAATTGTGTTATTTTGGGTACAGAAAAAATAAGTCAACAGTGAAGAATGGGATATCATGCACAACAGTAATCAACTCAAAAGAACTGGACACATGTATTCATATATATTTAATTCTGCATGTGCAGGAGGTTTAATAGGGTCATTAAAAACAATGGTAAGTAACTTTTAAACTGGTTTAGGAGCATTCTGGTTTAGTGTTAAAATGCTAGAAAAAAACACTTAGTTGTGAATGGGCAAAAAGTGTTAAGTTGCAGCTCTCACATGTATTTTGCTCTATCACAAACAAAAATATTAATTCCTAACTAAAACACAATATACAGTAGATCAAAATGCATGACTACAATAATTGGATGGGAATGCAGCAGGCCACAAAAGGCTGACAGTATCATGCAATCAATTCTTATTCCAAAATGGAAACCAAACTAGTAGAATACCTAATGTTATAAAAGTTATCACTGACCTTGGTGATTGAAATTGAGGCAAAATAACAGTGCAGAAGGGCACTATAGTGCTTTATCTCCTACTTTTTGTTATATTTGTGCCAATATATACTTAGAACTGCACTATGCCAGCATCAATTCAGGAAACTGTAAAGACTATCATTGCAAATGCAAAAGCATTCTGCAGAATAAAACAATTTAGTAAGCAGACAGTATTCTTCTCCCCATGCCTGCTATTTTTTCCCTTAATGTTTGTCATCACAATGAACAGTAAAATTCTGATTACTTGAAGCCAAAGAGACTGAGGTTTATTGTAACAATGAAACATAGAAAATAATGCTGTTTCAGAAGGAAATCTATTTATTTTATTTTAAAATTAAAACCTCATATCAGATACTGTATGTTAAACTGAAGAGTTTGCAAAGCTATTTAAAAATAATTTTGACTTTATTGTTATTACAATAGTACATTGAAATTTTATATGCCACCCCCAATAATGCTAGAAAACAAAATAATATACCACCAGAAAAGAAAATAATATCATTAGGGGAAAAATAAACATTTATACTATATTAACTGAAGCTTTGTAGTCCTAATACAAGGCTTGTATCAGTTCTTGCTTTCAGAATGTGTTAGGTTTTGTTGACAGGTAAACACATTTTGTTACCAGAATTTGTTTTGTCCGAAGAATCACTGCTAACAATTTCTTTTTAAAATTCAATGTCAAGCCATGTCATATTTGCAAGTGACACTCGGCACAATTCCAAACGAAGAAAGAAGACATTGTCTTCTATGTCTAAGTATTTCTCCAGCTATCTAATCTAATAAAGGCCACATCTGTTTCAAAGTCTATATTCAAAGAGACAGATGTACTGACATGTGGCAGAATACTGCTAACAATATGCAAAAAGTGCAAATAGGTCAATGTTTTATTTAATAAATATTGTTAAGTGATTTTTTTTCAAATATATATCAAATCCAGCCTGTTATAGCACACTATTCCCTAGCTTAAATCAGATATGGGTATGAACTATGGGAAGATTAACATTTAATTCATGACATTCAATTATAAATTTAAAAAAAAAACTCTAATAGGATGAATTGGTGCATCATTCGTCTCAACGCAGTCTGTTTTATGAGACACGTTGGCCATGTAATTAGTGGGCGCTATGCACTTTTTTGTCAAAAGAAAATTACGGAGGCCTTCACGAGATCCAAAAGCAGATCAACTATTCATAAACTGTGATGGAAGAAGTTACTGTACATACAATTTACTGCCTAAGACTATTGATTGATTGAATGATTGCCTTTGTTGTCGTTGCATGTGAACATACAAGAAAATGTACCATCTCTCAAAAACAAAAACTATACATCATACACTCCACTTCCAATTACATTCAGGCAAATAACAAATAATAAATAAATTAGTTAAGTAATAAGTTATAAAAAGTTAGTTATAAACATTAAGTTATTAGTTTTAAAATAATGTAAGTGAATTAGTTAAGTAATAAAGTGTTTATGCATTTAACGTACAATAGTAAATTAATAATATTACTTTATTACAATAATTTCATTTTATGTGCAAAGGATAGGTTTAACTTTAGTTCTTTTATGGCTGTTGGATAAAAACTGTTCCTTAGCTTGGAAGTGCAGTTCTTCAGGGCTCTTTAGCGACTTCCAGATGGAAGTAATAAAAACAAGTGATGGAAAGGATGAGAATTATCCTTAACAATACTGAGGGCTGTGCTCAGGCAGCGAGACCTATAGATATCCTCCACAGTAGGTAGAGGGAGTCTAATAATCTTCTGAGTCATATTAATAACTCTCTGTAAAGCTGCTCTGTCTTCTGCTGCACAGTTTCTATACCAGGCCGTTATAAAGTGTATCAGTATGCTTTCTATTGAGCAGTGACAGAATGAAGTGATGAGTATTAATGAGTACTGAATATTAATTAAGTGATTTCTAAGAAATACAGTTGAGCACTTCATGGTTTTAAAAAGTCCTTGCAAAAAGTTATGCACATGCCATGTGGATGCCTCTTCTGATTCAGATAAAGCCTGTTGTGATGTGCATGACACACCTGTTTCAAAAAGTTTTCATAAACTCCACAGGTAAATGGCTATTTATAATACACAAAGATTTAAGACATGTGTAACCTTTGGACACCACATTCTTACCTGAAATACCACATGACAAAAGTAGAACTTTCCAAAAATATCTTTTGTCAGTTATGACTAATAAACCTGTTCTGCAGAATTACTTATGTCATTTATTCCCATTCAGACAATAAATGCTTAATCTACCCAAAATACAAGATGTCTTTACCTGTATATAAATCTACATATCCCTGACTGACCAACAAGAAATTCTTGGCTATTGGCAGAGAAAAGAAAAAAAGGTTTTCAATAATGGAACAATATCATGTCTGACTGCATTGTCAGCACTATAGTGTGGTCCAAGCCCCATAAATTAACTTTTTTACCCTTTATCCTGTGTTGTTCATTATTAATTCATATGTATGACTTTCCCAACCCTAAACTGTCATCTTGCAATGGTGAAGGGGAATGTAAACCTCAGAGATGCTCAGGACTAGGTCATCTGGAGCTTTGTGATCCTAGTAGGGTCTTCCTTGGCAAACAGGATGGTGCTGAGAGGTCAGACAAAGTGCCTTGCACAAGTGCTAGGTGGATGGGCAACCTATATAACCTGGCAAGGTGCAATTAAACAGCCATTTTGTGAGCTCACCACCTGCAATATGAAGTATTAGGGTGGGATATTATACTAGATAAGCGTCAGTCACAGGCGGGAAGGACTTTAAATGGACTAGACCTTGGTAATGGAGATTGACTTTTGGAACATGGAAATTTACCTCCCTGATGGGGAAGGATCCTGAGCTGGCGTGAGAGGTTGAAAAGTACTGGCTAGTACAGCTTTAAGCATATTACGTATGGGTTCTAGCACCATATTTGTTGATCTTGGGGGCTGGCTTCCCTATTCATCTCCTCTTGTGTTTTGATGTGTTAATGGCTCTTGGGAGGTGTAAAAATGCTCACAAGCCATTGCGGAGGGCTGTATAATTTTAGCTTCCTTCAGTTTCAATTTTGTTACAAACTGTGCACTG
This sequence comes from Polypterus senegalus, assembly GCF_016835505.1. Lineage (NCBI taxonomy): Eukaryota > Metazoa > Chordata > Cladistia > Polypteriformes > Polypteridae > Polypterus > Polypterus senegalus. The sequence continues at coordinate 170,570,087 of NC_053154.1, forward strand.
GAAAACTGACTGTTTTCCTTGGGAGTATTCAGCTTTCTCATAGAAGCTTGGTGAAATGCTGGAAAGGGTTCTACCTATGGCCTTAGTAGCCTTACTGGGTGACTTCAATGCTCAAGTCAGAAATGAAGGAGATCTTTAGAGGGGCATGACTGGGAGAAATGAGTTGAAGGATTTGAACCAGAACCATGACTGGTTTTTGGATTTCTGCATTCTACATCATGAATTGTCCATATCAAAACGCCATACTTGAACACAAGGGTGCTGATAAGTGTATGTGGTACAACAGCAAATTGGGCCAAAGGTCAAAGAATGACTTTGTAGCTGTGTCACTTGACTTGAGGCCATATGTTTCAGAAACATGGATTTCGAGAGGGAAGAGCTGTCATCTTATCACCACTTGGTGCTGTGTTGGATTTGAAGTGAAAGGCAAAGGTTGACATAGCGGAGAAGCCCAGACAAGCGGTTAGGTTTTCCTGGGAATGCCTGGCTAAGGCTTCCATTCATGATGAGTTCAGCTCCTTCCCCTTTCCCATCTACACAGCAAAGTTAGGGATATTAAGTCCAAATGGACCATGTTCAGGACGTCAACTGTGAAATGGCTGCTACAAGCTATGATCTAAAGGCAGTCGGGTTCTCTATGGTTGAAACTCTAGGACCCAATGGTGGACACTACAAGGTTGGATAAGGTAACATTCAGGGAAGTGGTCTCTGTGAGATCTCCTGACTCAGTGGAAAGGTACTGACAGACTAAAGGGGCTGCTGCAAAAGTAATTGCTGAAGCAAAAGTTCAAGTATGGGAGGCATTTAGAGAGGAAATGGGGGAGGGGAAAAAAAAGACCACTTTATGGCATTGAGCCTATCCTGCCAGACTGTTCAATGCCTCAGAAGACAAAGGTGCACCCTTGCCCAGACTGTGTTAATCAAGGATGGAGAGGTGTGGACCACTTCTGGGAAAATTGTTGAGAAGTGGAAGGAACAATCTCTGGAACTCCTCAGCCTAGTGGACAGGCACCCCCTAACAGTAGGCAGCTATTGGGTATTTAATCCCATCACTGTCACCAAAGTCACTCTCACTCTTAGGCCAGGTTTATACTTCACGCGACGTGACACATGCTGCAGCGAACGCTCCTGCTACACAAGCGTTTTACTGTTTATACTTGGGTGCGTACTTCACATAAATCTGGACGAATCCAGCAGGTGGCAGTGCAAGATATTATTACTGTGAGAACATGTTCAGCTACTCTGTGTTGTGAATTGCCTGGAACACCCATTAAATTCTGTTGACACCTTACCGCAATATCTCTGAAAAGGATGTTTATTGATTAAATCCATCAATCCAGGGATGTGTCCATTCCAGCAAGCATTGGGCATGAGGCAGAAACAATCCTTGGACGAGGCCTCAGCTCATCGCAAGATGAATACAAGCACATACATACAATAGCGTCATTTTAGCGGCACCAAATCCCCAAATCTGCATATCTTTGGAAGGAAACCGGAGCACAGTGTGGAATCCAAGCAGGGAATACCAGCGAAGTGATTCCCTGAGACCTGAGAAACAACAGTTATTCTGCTTCCGCCACTGTGTCACCCCCATGTGTGTAATTATTAACAGTATTCAATATTTAAATGAAATTAACAATTTATCTGTAAAATGTAACATACACAATTTAATGCATTTCATCATGAAAGTGACATCAAATATAAATCTAAAGATTCTAAATTTGCAGAGAGTTGGAATATCACACATTTAATGTGTTCTGTGTGGTGATCTATTGCTGCTTGCCGTAGCAATTAAAAACTGGGATGATGTTTACGATGGTCTGCTTTAATGATAAAGTAAACTACGAGGTTAAAGTGGAAATTTCGAGGTTAAAGCCGAAATTTCCACTTTAATCACAAAATACACGTTTTCGTTTTCACCCTGTCCTTAATTTTTTTCTCAGTGGCTCAAAAACAGCGCTGTACATTATGTTGCTGTTGTGAAGTTGTAAAAAAAAAAAAGGACAGCACAAAAGATGGCATGTGAGACTTTTAAAATGTACCGTGTCATTACGATCGGGAATATGCGACGCTTGAACATAAAAGCACCACAAATCCATCTGTATGTTGGCACTTTGCTTCACCACATAGAACCATTCATCAAATATCGAATTGCGCACATCGATCCCATAGGATCGGCATAGAGGTTTCTGACACATGTAGATAGTAAACAGAGACTCTGACGTCACGTTCTGACTTTTAGCACACTGTGCCCCCCGACGTTTTGCTGGTACTGCAACTAGCGCACATGTTGCGTTAATTTCTGAGGACCTGCTCAGAGGACGCGTCAAATGAACGCTGGAACGTGTGGCAGCCATGAAGTGGGTGCATACGCGTTCTAAGCGTGAAGTATAAATGAGCCCTTAGAAGCAGATATCTCAGGATCTTGTTCACAAGTAATAGAAGAGGGGAATGGGAGATTGACAAGCAAATTGCAGGTGACATACTAGTGGCAAAGTGAAAGCAAAGTTTGAAGATAAAACTTAAGGTTTACAGGCCAATCTAAATCTCTGTCCTGATTTATGGTCATGAGCTGTGTCGAACCAGGGCAAGGAAAATTATTTCTGACACCAGCCATTCCAATAACAGCCTCTTTTATGTGCTGCTACCAAAGCCTAAACTAAAGTTCAGAGCGACGGAGGATGAGATTTTTTTCCTCCCCACACAATATCTACATATTAAATAAGATACCCTATTGTTAAGTAACAATGTGTGAGAGTTATCAATTTAGTTATTAGCAGTTATTAGTTATTATTACATATTTATAATTATATTAATGATTTTTGAATTTATAAAATGTATTGTTGGTGTCTGTCCGTTTACATTCATCTCAAGGTGCAGACATTGGAGCTCAGCAACTAAGCATTTTACTGCATATTGTACTGTATGTATAACTTGTATGTGACAAAAAAATGTAATGTAATTCGATTTGATTTGTAGTAATAACTGAAAAAAGGAGATTGTGTGTATAAGCAGGAAAGGTTAGGAATATAAATAATTCTGCCTGCTGTATATAATTTTATTTAATCTACTTTTCTACTAATTATATATCTATGTTATGTAAGCTTGTATTAATTTATTTTTTTTATTACTTCATAATTATTATTCTTACCTAATTTGTTTTTCATTTCTTGTAATTACTTCCTTGACATCTTACAAAGCACTTTGAGCTCCATTCTGTGTAGGAAAATGTGTTATAGAAATAAGTGCTGCTGCTGTTCTTTATTGATTGTTTTTGATATTGTATTTTTGTTAATTGTTCAGGGTAGACATGCAAGTAAGAATTTAATTGAACAATGTATATAGGACAATAATCTTGACTTGTAGCTGTGCTTTATTGACCAATAAAAAAGCAAAACATATTTTTGGAATTAGTTTATTCTTTTGTACTCTCACTTAATTTATCCATCCTCTAAAAGGCAAATTAGCCACATAAAATATAAACAAGCAATTTTTGAACTTGGTGCCCAGCTGATATTGAATTTTTTTCATGGTCTCCCTTAGCTACACAATGGCAAGTCAAACTGATGGAATATTTAATGTACCTCTTGCTATGTAACACTCTTTATAGTGAGTATCACCCCAAAGTATTTATAATGTAAACACTAAATAGCACAAGGTACACATTGCAACAGTTTAGCTCCACCAGCCTAAATTATTTCATCACCACTACACAGGCACTCAGTACTGAAAATTGAGCCTACAACCTTAGTTTAGTTTCTTTAAACGCAAGGATATTATATATTTAATGATTTGTTACTTTTACTTTCTAGCTGTCTTCCTCAAATAATGTTGCCATCATTAAATATGAAATCACATAACCAATTTCATTCTCTGTAGATCTTGCATTAACAACCCAACATGATAGTCTATTATATAGCAATGTTAATGTCTTTGCCCAAAGAAATACTGTTAGAATAGCTTTTGCAAACAAGTGACAGACTGTTATGGAAAGGGCTATATAAGCTAAATGATGCAACCACTGGGTTCTGTAGGTAGGCAGAAGGGAATGAAAGCAGAGCTACATACTGTATAAGCTGAGATTGTAATTGTTGAATTAGTGATCTCTGTGCCTGGTCAAACAACATCTGTAAAGATATAAAGAAATTTAAAACAAGTCAAATTCATCTGCAAGATTTTATATTCATAATGGGTTAAAATGTCATAAACTTTTAAAGTTATCTAGTCCTACTCTCCAAGACTGTCAAGTATCTTACTTGGTCAGAACATAGTCGATGTTTCTCCACAGCAAGGGGTACAAATTAGAAGGTTTGGACATCAGACGAGCTTAAGCATACCCCCTGAAGGGGTTTCTATGTACTCCTCAATAGAAAGAGATAATGGGTGGTGGGGGTTGAGGGGCACTACACCGGGAACACTTTGGGAGTTGTACCTTGCAGGTGGCATAAAAGGTTGAGTCTGGAACTACTCTAGTCTACCCTGACGTTTTGTTTTTTGACACAGCAGTAAGAGTTAACAATGTTTAAAGATTATAATTTGAAATAAATATATAAATAAGGGTATAAGCAGAAGTGGTAAGCTGAACACACTCTAGAGACAAGCCTTTAAACAGGCAAGGAAAACCCACGTGCAAATACCACTACAGAGTTATTTAATAAAAAAATAAATAAAAAAATCAATATATAAGAAACAAACAGTTTGATCCATATTGCATATTGTGCTAAGTACAGAAAAAGTAAAATTAAATATTTTATGACTCAAGACTCCATAAATAATCTGTTTATATCTATAAATATGACAAATCAGCTCAATTCAAAAAGTATTTAATAAGAAGGTTAGCTGCTAAAAAAAAAAACTGCCTTTGAAGTTACAAGGTAGTAATATAAGAACAACCAACTTCTAAAATTTACACACACCCTATCATTTACAAACAGGTCTCAGGTCTTATGTGGATACAAAAAGCTTTGTCCTGCATGTTGATCTATCTATGCATCATTGAATTATAAAAAGAATACCAGTTTAGAAAAGGCTAACTTACCATGTGGAAATGGATCATCTCCCGCAGCCCTTGATTAAACTGAGACAGGCAGGCCTATGAGCAAAGACAGACAGTAAGATGACTAGTACAGGTTTCTGTAACACACAGGTTGCCCACAGCTGGCAAACTCCTTTTGAACCCAGGACACAGGCATACAATTGAGGAAGGACTGGGCAATGAGGACACAAACAATGAGAGTTGGTATATTAAAGTGCTTTGTGCTTTTAGTCTTCAAATAAAGTGCAGTGAAATTTTCAAACATATACCTGTATACATAATCCAAGATAAAAATCAGTGCCTTTATGAAAATCAGCAATAAATAATCCAAAAACAGTTTAAACAGGGTAAAATTGGGACTTCTCTCTTTTATGAGCCTTGGTACCTATCTTCCCCTTTCAGCCTCAGCTCACCCATCAAGTATGCTCAGCCAAGAGTGGAGACATCAGCTTGCACCGTCAAACTTCAAAAAACAGACTTGTGCGACAGACACCTTGGGCTGTCACTATTGTGAAATCCCAAGCCTGGATCCATTGTGCCATCTTTGCAGGCATCCACAGGACAATCTCTTGAGCCCTTCAGTTACTACTGCTCCCTAGGTCCTCAGCAGATGCAACTGTACCCCATGAGTGCTGTCCACTGCATCACTTGCTCACCCAATTATCTGCAGTCTCGCTAGCAAACTGTGCACTTTGACTTTTTAATCATCCTCTCACTCAGCTCAGGCTCTCTTTAATGCTTATGTGGATGTGACACCCTACTTACGACCCGCAGAGTGCCAATGTGGAACAGCCGAGCCAATCAGTCAATCAGCTTCAATTCCATACCAAACACACTCCCGGTCGACCAGTTTCGCAGGCGCTCACACCCACTGATCCCTAAACACGCTGGTATTATTGTAAATCTTACACACACCATGGATCCCTAATGTGCATCACCTAAGTTTCATCATGGAGTTTTATTAGCATACGCAAAATCAATAACTTGTTCAAGGTGTATATGCAACCTAGCAGAAACTACCCTCATAATTAGGATGTCCAATTTGGGTAGGGGGGGGAATTTATATCCTAGACAATATCAGAGGAATTTTGGCTTCACACAGAAACTGCATTCACCGTTGTGCTATCCACTTAGACTCCAGATTCCAAAATCCAGCTAGATGTTTACATTAACAGAGTGAATCAGAGAAAAGCAGAGAAGGTATAATATGTTTTATGATAAACAACATACTGTAAATGTAAAATCCATCTCACAGGTTTGGATCACTTAATGATCAGGTGCAATCCCATTTTACATTTCAGCAAAATCACCTACTGGTGCTCTAATTGTCGTCCACATCCCACTGCAACCAGATTCCAGCACTAGGCTGAACAACAATATTAAGAAATTCTCATCTTTACATCCTGAGGGTTTATTTATTGTTACTGGAGACTTCAAACAAAGCAGATGTAAGGAAAATATTAGCTAAATATCATCACCACATCATTGGTCCAAACATGGGTACTAATTCTCTGGATCACTGTGACACCACAATCAAGGATGTTTACCGTCTGCCACCTCACCCATATCTTAATAAATCAGATCTCGTTTCAGTATCTTTGTGTCCTTGTTTATAACAGTGTAAGGAGCCTGGAATAAAAGTGGTACAATGGTGAACAAAAGAGCTAAAAAAAAAAATGTAAGTTTTGAATCTGAAGATTGAGAAATGTTTAGAGGGTCCTCATTTGATTTAGAGAAATTTAGCGATTACTCATTTGATCTTGATAAGTATGCAACCCTCATCAAATGATTTATAAAAAAAATAAATAAATAATGTGTGGGAGACTGCATATTGATGAAAAAAATCCACATTTCCCAATAAGCAACCATCAATTACAAAAGATATCCATATTTTACAGAAGGCTTGCACTATAACATTTTAAATCAGTGATATAAAAACATACAGAAATACAAGGATAAACTAGGGAAAGCTATTGTAGTTGCTAGACGTCAATACTGGGATAGGATGGAGCTTATTATGTATTATGAAAAATAAATGATGTAGTAAGGGATAAAGATACTTATGAATCAGTTTTGATAAGGACAATAAACGTTCCTCCCAGTGTAGATGATGTAAAGGGGCTTTTTTTTAAAAAAAAAAAAGTCAATACATCAAATTGTTTAAAACACTCTGTAGCAATCAATTGGATGGCATTACTACAGACATTTTTAATGCCTCACTACAGGAATCTAGTATACCCCTCTACTTTAAAAAGGCACCAATAACCTCTGTGTCCAAAAAAAATCAACTGTCTCAGTGATTACAAACTAGTGGAACTCACTGCGATTGTGATAAAATGCTTCAAACAGAGTAATGCTGCGGCACAATTAAAGTAATACACCAAACAGTTTGGACCACATTCAGTTTGCTCATTCACATAACTGGTTCACGGAGTAGTCATATCTTTTGTAGTTTATACTATCTTGGCACACCTGGATAATAAAAATTGCTATTCAGTAAAACTGTTCATAGACTGCAGCTTAGAATTTAACGCCGTCTTTCCATCAAGACAAAACAACAAAATCCTAGACATGTGACTTGGTGCCACCTTCTTGAACAGGATTTTCAACATTCTAACTGGCAGATCCAAACAGCATCCTTGCAGAATCATTTCCTCCACATGGAAATTCATGGGTGTGGAGCATTACAATTACATAACTGAACTTGTTAATAAAACCACAATCATAGAGATCATCACCAATTATAGTTATATGTCTTATACAGAAGAAAATCATCTCTCCCTTAATGTTAGCAAAACTGAAGAAATGCTCAAAAACTTCAGGGAGCTTAAAGCATATCATACTCACAATGACACTGATGAGGATTCTATAGACAGGGGAAGCAGTTTTAAAAGTTTAAATGTCTTGGAATAACCATCACTGATAACCTAAAAGCAGTGCAGTAGTCAAGAGCACCTCTGCAGAGACCAAGACAAAACCAAGATCATGACCTGTTAAGATCTAGAACAACTCAAGACCAAGTCCCCAAGAAGACGAAGCATGCAAAAGAATTCAAAAAGTTTCAGTCCAAATTTTGTAATTATTTGGTGGAGTTATTTGAGACTCAAACTTTAACCCAGCCACAGGGGATGCACAAACCAGTGTGTTTCTTCATGCCGGTTCCAAGCCCGGATAAATGGGGAGGGTTATGTCAGGAAGGGCATCTGGTGTAAAATTTTGCCAAATCAATATGCGAACAACAATACAAATTTCCATACTGGATCGGTCGAGCCCCAGGTTAACAACGACCGCCACCAGTACTGTTAGCCAACAGGGTGCTGGCGGAAATTGGGCTACTGCTGGCCGAAGAAGAAGAAGAGGGGGGAGATGTGGTAGGAGGAGAGGAGGAAAGCAAAGAGAGTGGAACTGAGCGTAGGAACTTTGAAGGTTGGCAGTATGACTGGTAAGGGGAGAGAGTTAGCAGATATGATGGAGAGAAGGAAGGTTGAGATATTGTGTGTGCAAGAGACTAAATGGAAGAGGAGTAAGGCCAGGTGGATCGGAGGTGGATTCAAATTATTCTCTCATGGTGTGGATGGGAGGAGAAATGGGGTAGGAGTTATTCTGAAGGAACAGTATGTCAAGAGTGTTTTGGAGGTGAAAAGAGTGTCAGGCAGAGTAATGATTATGAAGCTGGCAATTGGAGGTGTGATGATGAATGTTGTTAGTGCATATACACCGCAAGTTGGGTGTGCAATGGGTGAGAAAGAAGATTTTTGGAGTGAGTTGGATGAAGTGATGAACAGTGTACCCAAGGGACAGAAAGTGGTAATTGGAGCACATTTCAATGGGCATGTTGGTGAAGGCAACAGTGGAGACGAGGAGGTGATGGGTAGGTATGGTGTCAAGGAGAGGAATGAAGGTCAGAGGATAGTGGATTTTGCCAAAAGGATGGACACGGCTGTGGTGAATACATATTTTAAGAAGAAGGAGGAACATAGAGTTACATACAAGAGTGGAGGAAGATGCACACAGGTAGATTACATCCTATGCAGAAGAGTTGATCTGAAGGAGATTGAAGACTGCAAAGTGGTGGCAGGGGAAAGTGTTGTTAAGCAGCATAGGATGGTGGTCTGCAGGATGACGGAGATCAAGAAGAGGAAGAGAGTTATGGCAGAGCCAAGGATCAAATGGTGGAAGTTGAAAATGGAAGACTGCAAGGTTGAGTTTAGGGAGGAGGTGAGACAGGCACTGGGTGGCAGTGAAGAGTTACCAGACAGCTGGGAAACTACAGCAGATGTAGTAAGGGTGACAGCAAGAAGGGTGCTTGGGTGACATCTGGAAACAAGGAGGAGGAAAAAGAAACCTGGCGGTGGAATAAGGAAATACAGGAGAGTATACAGAGGAAGAGGATGGCAAAGAAGAAGTGGGATAGTCAGAGAGATGCAGAAAGTAGACAAGAGTACAAGGAGATAAGGTGCAAGGTGAAGAGAGAGGTGGCAAAGGCTAAAGAAAAGGCGTATGATGAGTTGTATGAGAGGTTGGACATTAAGGAGGGAGAAAAGGACCTGTATAAATTGTCTAGAGAGAGGGACTAAGCTGGGAAAGATGTGCAACAGGTTAGGATGATAAAGGATAAAGATGGAAATGTACTCACAAGCGAGAAGAGTGTGCTGAGCAGATGGAAAGAGTACTTTGAGAGGCTGATGAATGAAGAGAACAAGAGAGAGAAGAGGTTGGATGATGTGGAGATAGTGAATCAGGAAGTGCAACAGATTAGCAAGGAGGAAGTAAGGACAGCTATGAAGAGGATGAAAAATGGAAAGGCCATTGGTCCAGATGACATACCTATGGAAGCATGGAGGTGTTTAGGAGAGATGGCAGTGGAGGTTTTAACCAGATTGTTTAATGGAATCTTGGAAAGTGAGAGGATGCCTGGGGAGTGGAGAAGAAGTGTTACTGGTGCTGATATTTAAGAATAAGGAGGATGTGCAGGACTGCAGTATCTACAGGGGAATAAAATTGATGATCCACAGCATGAAGTTATGGGAAAGAGTAGTGGAAGCTAGATTAAGAAGTTAGGTTATGATTAGTGAGCAGCAGTATGGTTTCATGCCAAGAAAAAGCACCACAGATGCAATGTTTGCTCTGAGGATGTTGATGGAGAAGTTTAGAGAAGACCAGAAGGAGTTGCATTGCGTCTTTGTGGACCTGGAGAAAGCATATGACAGGGTGCCTAGAGAGGAGCTGTGGTATGGTATGAGGAAGTCGGGAGTGGCAGAGAAGTACATAACAGTACAGGATATGCACAAGGGAAGTGTGACAGTGGTGAGGTCTGCAGTAGGAATGACGGATGCTTTCAACGTGGAGGTGGGATTACATCAGGGATCAGCTCTGAACCCCTTTTTATCTGCAATGGTGATGGACAGGTTGACAGACGAGATTAGACAGGAGTCCCCGTGGACTATGATGTTTGCTGATGACATTGTGATCTGTAGCGATAGTAGGGAGCAGGTTGAGGAGACCCTGGAGAGGTGGAGATATGCTCTAGAGAGGAGAGGAATGAAGGTCAGTAGGAACAAGACAGAATACATGTGTGTAAATGAGAGGGAGGACAGTGGAATGGTGAGGATGCAGGGAATAGAGTTGGCAAAGGTGGATGAGTTTAAATACAGTACAGAGTAATGGAGGAGGTGAAAGAGAGTGCAGGCAGGGTGGAATGGGTGGAGAAGAAGGAGTGCCAGGAGTGATTTGTGACAGACGGATATCAGCAAGAGTGAAAGGGAAGGTCTACAGGATGGTAGTGAGACCAACTATGTTATATGGGTTGGAGACGGTGGCACTGACCAGAAAGCAGGAGACAGAGCCGGTGGTAGCAGTAAAAGATGCTAAGATTTGCACTGGGTGTGATGAGGATGGATAGGATTAGAAATGAGAACATTAGAGGGTCAGCTCAAGTTGGACAGTTGGGAGACAAAGTCAGAGAGGCACGATTGCGTTTTTTTGGTCATGTGCAGAGGAGAGATGCTGGGTATATTGGGAGAAGGATGCTAAGGATAGAGCTGCCAGGGAAGAGGAAAAGAGGAAGTCCTAAGCGAAGGTTTATGGATGTGGTGAGAGAGAACATGCAGGTGATGGGTGTAACAGAACAAGATGCAGAGGACAGAAAGATATGGAAGAAGATGATCCGCTGTGGCGACCCCTAATGGGAGCAGCCAAAAGAAGAAGAAGAAGATTTGAGACTCAAACTTTATACCCTGCAAATTCATTTTGGACAATATATTAAAGCTTGTGAAACGATATTAAAACTAAACCAACAAAACACAAAGTTTTTTAATAGTTGATGGTTTTTGAGTATTTTATAGTGACAAAATACATTTTAGATGATCATGCTACACTTCCATTTGTAATGATTAAACACAAGTTCAGTGAAACAAATTAGGCCATTAGTTTAAAATACAGTGACATGCAAAAGTATCCTCTTGAAAGTCATAATAATTTTCTATATTACAAGATTTATACAAATATTTATCCATTCAGCATTTTTCATGTGAGCTCTTATTCTGTAACAATACATTTCCAAAGTCAAAATAAACCATGTTTTGTAGATATTTAACTGAGGAAGAAAAACTCTTAAGTTAGTGTTTGATTAAGTAGTCAAGCACTACACATTAATACTTAATCGAAAACTCTTTTGCTGTATTAGAAGCCTTCATTTTTTGGGATAAATGTGTAGCAGTTTTGCACATTCTGAAGGACTGATTCTTCCCTATTCTTCTTGGCAGAATTCATAGAGCTTCTCTAGGTGGGTGGGATGGCACCTCTGGAAAGCCCTTTTCAAATAATACTACAGATTTCTCAATGTGGTTAAGATCTTGGCTTCAACTTGACCATTCCAAAACATTCAACTTTCTGTTTCTGAACCATTCTTGTGTCGTTTCGGCTTTATGCTTATAGTCATTGTCATGCTGAAAAATTAATCTTCTCCAGAGTTGTAGATTCACTGCAGACTATCATAAGAGAACTTATTCTACTGTCCGGTATTTGTGCCCATTGACCCTTCAACTCTGACAAGATTCCTAGACATGAAGTACATGAAAAGCATCCCATTAGCATGATGCTGCCACCACTATATTTCACCATAGCTATGGCATTTCTTCAGGGATGGGAAAGTGTTAGTTTTGTGCCACACATACATCTTTGAAATCTGGCTAAAAAGCTCCATTTTGGTCTCATTTGATCATAAAACCTTCTCCCACATCTTAACAGGGTCTTTCTTATGCTTTGAAGTAAATGCCACATGTGCTTTTTTCATGTGGACATTATTAAGAAATGGCTTCTTCTTTCTGCACTCCTGTAGAGACCTGTTTTATGGAGAGCTCTTGAAATTGCGGACCCATGCACCTTCACTCCAATTTCAGCCAAAGAACACTGCAGACTTCTGAGAGTGATGGTGAGATTCTTAGTAGCCTCTCTCACCAGTCAGCAGATTTCTCTGATGCTTAGTTCTGAGGGATGGCCTTTTCTAGTAAGTCTGGGTGCTGAACCTTCCGCTTTCTGATGAAGGATCCAATAATGTTAAATGGAACACTTAAACTCTGATTTGTTTTGTAGACATTTACTGCCTTGTTAGTTTTAATGACTTTGTGTCTCATACCAGCAGAATGCTCCTTTGTCTTCATTCTATTTTACTGCACAGGCTACAAAATGATGTTGGGCTTACAGGCACCGTGCTCACTTGGTTTAGTTTTTATTTATCAAATCAATTCCAACATGTACAGAAATGTGCTGACAGTACTCCATCATTATACACAGAAGTGAGATATGATGTCCCACAGGGCTCAATACTGGGACCTTTACTGTTTTCTCTTTACATGCTTCCACTGGGATCTATTATTAGGAAACATAATGTTAATTTTCACTCGTATGCAAATGACACCAAGTTATACCATTCTTTTAGATCAAATGACGTTTCTCCGATGTTGTCTTTAATTAGTTGTGTTAGTGAATTAAAAGAGTGGATGAATGAGAACTACTTGTCTTTAAACACAGATAAAACAGAGATGTTAATTGTTGGAGGGAATGACGCTGATCACACAATATTTTGTCATCATTTAACTCAGTTGGAATCACCATTAATTTTACTGAATCAGCCTGAAATCTCGAAGTTATCTTTGACTCTAGCATGTCATTTAAAGCGCATATTACAAAGTTGTCCAAATTATGTTTCTTCCATCTTAAAAATGTTGGGAAATTAAGTTGCTTTCTAAATGAACAGGATTCTAAGAAATTAATTCATGTATTTATTTCTAGTAGGATTGACTACTGCAATGCGGTGTTCATCGGATGTTCAAACTGTTCTTTATATAGCCTCCAGTTAATCCAAAATGCTGCTGCAAGAATTGGTACAAGAACAAGAAAGTATGAACACCTAACTCCAGTTCTTAAATCCTTACACTGGCTCCCGGTTAAGTTTACTTAAGTTTCTGGCTTACTTGTCTGAACTTATCATGAATTCCAAACCAGAGTGCACATTAAGATCTCAAGATGCCAGTCTGCTTATGATTCCAAGGATTAATAAAATAACAGTGGGAGGTCGAGCTTTTAGTTACAGGGCCCCTAAACTGTGGAATGGTCTGCCTGCTACTATAAGAGATGCCCCTTTGGTCTCAGTTTTTAAATCACGGCTGAAGACTCACTACTTCAGTTTAGCATATCCTGACTAGAGCTACTGAACAGATTGCATCTCTGTTGTTAGTCATTTGCACTAAAACATAAGTAACATGATAGTTATAAATTTGTAACTAACCCTAACCTATTCTGTTTCTTTTCTCAGTACTCAAATGTGTCACCCCGATGGAGGATCGCAGGAATTGAGGGTTGAGGGGTCCTTACATCAGATTGGCTGGCCAAGCAATGTTTCAGCTGTGGAATGGCCAAATGGGGGAGGCAGCTTGATGGCTGAGGTCTCCAGGACTCTAAACAAATCCAAATCAAATTATGTGATATCATCTACTGTTAAATTCTGGTCCATACTTGTAAAGTTTTTATTTTTATACTGTATTGAGGATTTGTTCTGACCTGTGTATTGTATTGTCCCCCTTCTTTTTGACACCCACTGCACACCCAATCTACCTGGAAAGGGGTCTCTTTCTGAGCTGCCCTTCCCAAGGTTTCTTCCATTTTTTCCCTACATGGGTTTTGTTGGGAGTTTTTCCTTGTCTTCTTAGAGAGTCAAGGCTGGGGGGCTGTTAAAGCTTATTGTAGCACTTCTTGTGTGATTTTGGGCTATACAAAAATAAATTGTATTGTATATTGTATTTTTATAGTGATTGTATAATCAAACTATGACCCTTACAAAGGGTGCTTTTCATCTCGAAACAGATATAAAAGACTCACACTTAGTACCTAACTGTGTTTAATTATGCTCAAATGACTGTCTCCTTTGTGTTGCTTGTGACTAATTTGTCATTTGTGTAAACCTGGAGCTTCCAAAGCACAGAGGTTTAACACTAGAATCCCTGAAGCCTACAAAAAAACTCATAATCCTGGGCCACCTTAAATTCTTTTGCACTTCTCCATCAGTGCCTTTTTTTTTTTTTTTGCAAATGTGTCAAACAGCACAAACAGCCTGCTATCCCATCCCCCACAGACTCAGCTGAAGTTCTCCCAGCTCAAGTCTTGTTTATCTGGGTGTGAGTACCCTGGAGTTGTATAGGGTAAATAATATAATCGCTATTTGGAACACATGCATTTCATGTGTGTTCTGTGCCTACAACGATCTGTGTAAATGTAGGATGACAAGAAATGAGAGAAATGTTGAACACATACCTAAAATAAACATTTTTCATGTTATAGTACTTTTTACTACTTTTTTACTACTTGGATATGGATTTTTACATGCAGAGACTTGTCTATTTAAGTAGTCAACTTAAAGCGCTGAGAACAAATGCCCGCGCCGGTGTGGTTCCCTATTTACCTGACGAGGTAAGAAGGCAGTATTGTGGCAGCAGAGCCAGAGCTAAGGTAAAAGCGAAGCAGCTTGCGAGAAAGCCTTCGGTGCCTTCTGTGATCCTGAGAAACGTGAACTCACTACCAAATAAGATCGACGAACTGGCCGCGCTGGTGAAAAATGTCAGGATCTACAGAGAATGCAGTTTGTTGTGTTTTCGTGAAACATGGCTAACAACTACCATCCCAGTTGCTAACGTGAAGCTACCCGGTTTTAGCGCAGTTAGAGTGGACAGAGACGCAAATACCTGTGGGAAGCAGAAAGAAGGAGGACTCGCTCTTTATGTAAACACAAGGTGGTGCAAATCTGGACATGTAAACGTTATCTTCTCCACTTGCTGCAGGGACATCGAACTGTTGGCCGTAAGTCTGCCTCCCTGTTACTTGCCCAGAGAGTTTGGACACGTCATTGTTGTTACTGTATACATCCCTTCTCGGGCGAACGTGGAGATAGTGGGTGACATCATCCATTTCACTGTTGCTAAGTTACAAACACAGCACCCTGAGGCGCTTGTGCTAATCGCTAGAGACTTTAACCATGTGACGCTGGACAAAACATTACCTGCATTCTCCCAGTATGTGGATTGCAACACCCGGGGAAATAGGACTGTTGACCTACTGTATGCAAACGCTAAAGACGCATACAGCGTCAACCCCCATCTGACATCGTTGTTTTCAAATAAAGACGTGCTACAACAGAGGTGAACTCAGATTTGGGTTCTACATCAGAGAAAGAGAACAGAATCCCTCCCTGCAAGAAAAGTCCACTCATACATAAGAACAACACAGCCGCACCAGGCGTAAAGGTGAAAGATGGCACCACTTTGATGCAGCAAGAGGTCGGCCATCTTCCTGCCCGCCAATCTGCCACATGCACTTCCTTTAACAAAACAGCACGGCATGCCAAGCTTGCCAAGTATCATACAAAGTTCCATTTCTGATTATGTTTTGCGATGGTCTTTATATGAAAAACATTTATGTTCATATAAAAGCCACATCAGATGTTATTTACCTATTTACCTTGATTTATTTACCTATCTTCCCACAGCATCACAAGTAGACTGCAGAGCTTCCTGTGTTTATCAATACAAGCATGCTGACGAAGTAAACATGCAAGTTAATGATTATGCATAGTTTAATGCATTTCATCATGAAAGTGATATCAAGTATAAATCTAAGGATTCTAAATGTGCAGAGAGCAGGAATATCATAAATTTAATGTATTCTGTGTGGCGATTACTGCTTGCCCCTGCTGTCAATGCAGGAGGAAGCCCCAGAAGCACGTAGCAATTAACAGCTGGGTCAGTTTTAAGACGATGTTTACGAGAGGCTACTTCAATGATAAAATAAACTACGGGATTAAAGCGGACATTGAGATTTAAGATGACATTTCCACTGTAATCACAAAATACACCTTCTCACCGTGTCCCTAACTTTTTTTTTCTCTCTGTGGCTCAAATATGCCACTGCATCCAGCTGATGCTGTTGTAAAAGCGCACAAAAAAAAAAAAAAAAAACAATGGTATGCGAGAACTTTAAAATGTATTGTGTCATTACGATGGGGAATATGCAACGCTTAAATATAAAAGTGCCATAAATGCATTTGTATGTCGGCATTTTGCTTCACCACATCAAACCATTCATCAAACATCCAAGCACGAACATTGATCTAGTATGATCCACAAAACGGTTTTCTGCAGACTCTGATGTCATGTTCGGACATTATCACACTGCGTCCCCTGACTTTTTGCTGGCACTGTAACTCGCACACACATTGCGTTAATTTCTGAGGATGTGCTCTGAGGACACATCAAATGAACGCTTTGAACGCATGGCAGCCATAATGCGTGCACTTGCACGTTCTGAGCATGAAATATAAACTGTCCCTTAGTGTATTTTTTGTTAAATTACTTGTTTGTTGGCCGAGGAAAAAAGGACTACTACTGTGTAATACTATTGTTTTTAATTATATGAGCATTAAAAAGAAAATTCCAAGCCACTGACAATGTTATGGCAATAAAGCAAATAACATCTGGCTGCAATGGGCTGGCGTGGGTAACTGCTTTCTTTATTTCTGTCTGCAAACATGCATGAACTGTGCAGGTTTTTGACAGGCTCCAAGAAACAAAATATTTGCACAATTGACAAATGTGAGATATTGCAGCTTTGCTACTTCATAATACTACACTCACAGACTTATACAAGTACAGTATAATGTGTTATATTTTACTGCTCCTCTTTGGGATATGTGGGACAGAAGCCCAAGGAAAACCCAAATGTGATTACATATGAAGCATATTTTCTCTTTCTCTCAGTTGGGGACCGAAAGTCAGCCCAAGCTAGCCACATCAAGGATGGCTGAGGAAACAGGTGGGCAGAGGGCACTGCCTAGGATGTGCCCAATATCCTAGGGCCAACTCTTCCAGACACATGACAGCAGAAACACAGTTGAATAAGGAACCTTAAGAGGAATGGCCAGTTCACTTCTGGCCATATCTGAAGGTTAAACTCCACCCTATGGAGGGTGCTCGATATGCCTGTAGTGGGCCTCAGCCCATTACAGAGACTTTTGCAGACCTCTAAACACTTAAGGTGCCTTGACGGTAACATTCTATCAAAACACTGACTTATGGAAATGAATAACAGCACACTTTATTGCATAAACATTACGTGGTTGGGGTATGAAATCTCTCTCTGGTGGTCAACATCACCTCGGAGGGGTCACCCACATAATAAAAGATCTTTAAACAGTTCCTCTGAATTTTTGTGAAAAACTTGATGTTTAGTGAAAAGGTGCAAAAAATTCTATATTCTGAATAATATCTATTCATTTATTTTACTATTAACCTATTATGGAAAGTGTAGGTATAAATTATTCTTGTGAAGGTTCAAAAATCAATTGAGGGTAAGAATATACATATTCTTGTTAACAATGAGCCAGTCTCTAATCAAAATCACAAATGGAAAGCAAACTGCTGGTAAAAACATTTTTAATGTATCACAAAATATTTACAATAAAAAACTTTTGTGAAAAGTCAAATTATCTAGTACTGTATTCAGTAGTGAATAGGTTAAAAACAGAGTATCTGAATATTTCAAGCTAAAGAGAACAGCACCACTCAATCTTGATTAAATTCCGAGTCTTTAGCTTGGAGTTAGTATGCTCTTTCCTTGTTCTCTAATATAAAGTATCATACATAAACTAACAAAGCCCCAAACAAACTTGTGAATCCTTTATTTACTGTTATTTCAATGCACAATGAACACTGACGCTCCCTTGTTATGTTTAATGAGTAATACAAAACTATATGATGGACAGAAAAGTGTTGTGGTCATAGGCTATGGTCCAGCACCAAATAGCTGTCTGCCCTTTGCTACTAAGTAAAAAAAGGCAAAAACATGAATATGACTCAGAGATGCTCAATGAGCCAAGTGGCAAAGCCACAGATCAGTGGTATTCAATCATGGTCACTGAGGTCCAACATACTTCTCAATCTGATGTCAATTGTTTTTGTTAATGGAATATCTTGTTTATTTAGATGGCTTGTCACTGTTTCCAGTCAGAAGTTTCAGACATTAATAATAGTACAGCTTGTTTCTCTTTCAAATAAAAAACACACATTGTTCATAAGGTTTTTAGAGTACACTGCACAGCAAACTATTTAAATTCTGCTTTATTGTCTGTTAAATTTAAATCAACATTTTTAAACAAGCAAGTTATTTGTTCCTTTCCAGAAGACAGAAAAAAACAATACACAAACAGCAAGCTAAACAATATCTTACCAGGTAGCCAAGTGCTATTCTTATCTGTTTATTTTACCCTGTTAAAATACTGTGAATAAAACTACAATGGAAAAATAACAAACATTGTACAGGTCCTTTATTCATTTTCTTTACTTTATGGAAAAAGTTCTGAGTGTGTGCCATTTTTTTTAATTAAATACTCTGTACTGCATAAATATTTTAAAACAATTTGCTAGATATTTTGCATAAAAGCAAATTTCTTTCATACAACAGCATGTGCCCACCATGTATTCTTTCATCTTCAAACTTAATTTTTTAAAGTCAGTTTTCATTTCTAATGCAATTTTTGGCATGTTTGTTCACCTATGCTGCAAACTTCAAAATAGACCTGGACTTATTACTTGTTAATGCGTAGGCAAGATCAGCTAAGTTGCTCCTCATTGACGCTTCACGTGTCATTAGGCAAAGCACCTGCACCCACTAAAGTTTAAGAGGAGATCGGGAAAGAAAGGTGTTGAAAATTACGAGGAAAGCTGTTGGGGATGAGTAAAAGAACAGAACCAAGATGGAGCCACTGAAGGAAGAAGGCGATGAACAGTCAGGGAAAATCAAGCAAAGGAGCAGAGTGAGAGGCGCTCCAGGAGAGGACCAGATCACTGCTGATGAATGGTCAACAGCAGTACTGAAATACTCCTGGTGATCCTGCAGATGCCAACGGAGACAGGCTTGGCTCATGTTAGTGGATGTCAGTTAAAGGTGGTCAGGATGGGAGTAGGGTTGGGTATTGGCACTGATGTCCCGATTCAATCCGATTCCGATTCACAATACCCCAATCTGTTTCAATATTGATTTTATCTTGATTGAATTAGCGTGCAATAATATATGAGAAGCAGCAGTTTTTTTAGAAATTACTTAACCCTGCATAGAGAGAATTAATAAAATGTGACAAATTTTCATAACACTATACTTGAAGGGTGTGATTTCATAACATATGCACAAGCATGCAATGACATTTAAAAAGAAATACTTGATTAGTAATGAATAGTTAACATTTAGAAGTATTTAGAAGATGTGGAACAATCATTTCTATTATTTAAAAAAATACATAAATAACATTTTCTCAGCACTGCACTCATTCAAAGTTCACCATAATATAACTAACATACAATATGTATTGCCACATCAAAGTCCACACATATTATGGGAAGGTTCTTTGTTTTAATATAATGGCAGCTACTTTATAAAACATCCATATCATCTTGCAAATAACATTATACTAAAATAATCAAATATTGCTTCTTAAATAATAAATGTTATTCAATAACTCATTTGTGCGTTATGATTCTACATGAAAACACCCTTCAACTAAACTGTTAGCCAAATTTACTCCCCTATTGGACATTTTAAATAAATTAGTTGAAATGAAAAGATACAGAGGGAAGACATGTCTTTTTAGAATTTTTCAGTTGCTCACTTGTAGCAGTCTCTTTAATCAGTCTTGAAAATGCGTCATCACAGTCTTCAGACAAAATGGAAGCATTTTAAAAAATGAGGATCTAGAGTTGATGCTTGTGGATAGCTGTACTGAATGAAAGGAACATAAAAGAAAAAGAACCGGCCATCGTGACTGATAATGCCACTATTATGGAGCTACTTCAAGTTGGGTACTTTGAGCAGCTCTGAAAATTCCAACAATTGCCCACTTCCTTTGCCAGGTGAGGAGCATTGCAGTACATCTAGCCACATGCTTAAAATGAAGCAACATTTACTGCACTTGCCAACACAAACTTGTCTGCAACACATTCACCACAGGTACCCAGTCATTTTTAATGTGAGATTGTCATGTAGAAATCTGCTGCCCTGGATGTCCAGCTATCCGCACATCCGATTTAAGTGTTGAATGCACGGATTCCAGTTAAAAAGAGGACACACCATTTTATGCAACATTGTAAACTGCTTTTTTCATAGAAAGCCATAACAGGTGCATTAGCGACTTCTGCTAGATCGGACACCAAAAATGAAGATACCTGTACCAGTATACCTGGTGATGGGTGAGCAGGGCTAGACGAGAAAAAGAGAGATAGAGAAGCATTGGGGAACAAACTAATAGGCGATTCTGACCCTTATTTTAACCTTAGTCTTAACAGATTATTTATTTTCATTGGATTTTAACTTTTCCAAAGAACACTTTTTTTTGGATTGTTTACTTACTAATGAAGACATTTTTTGGTGTCATCACACTTTTTGATTCTGGACACTGCTTTTTATTGTGTGGAAATAAAATACACAGAGTACATCTGCATCAACCTTGCTTGTTTTCGTGTTGGAAGTTCTCCTTGTACTATTCTTCCCTAGTTATAACTATTACTATCCCAGGTTCAAGGATAGGCCAATTTTGCCTGGGCTTCACAGGACAATAAAAACACATAAGAACATTAAAAAAAAAAAAAAAATCAGTTAAAACAATAAATTATTAGTCCATTAAAAGATCATTATTCTAACAGTCTTCTGGCTTTGATATGCGGGTTCTTTGCAAGTAGGGACCAAATCTATTTGCTGTCTTCCATCTTCGTTTCTCAATTTCTATAGTCCATTCCACTGCTGTCAACAAATCGCGATTCCCCCAGCGCTCACTGCTGCTTTTTCCTCATTAATTCTCCTGACATCACTGCTCTGGTTCATACTTCCAATGGACTCTCCGGATGCTTTACATTCAGTCCGTGCTTAGCAGCATTCTTTTGACACTTTAATCTCAGTGATGTAGCACTGGCTACTTAAATATAAAATCATAATTTACTTTTTGAAAACAAGCTCAATTCATTAAATACGATTAAAAGCATGCAAAGGGGCCATTTTCCGGAAGGGGGCAAGAAAAAAAGAAAAATAAACACTCACCATGACTATCCTGTCTTTCTTGTAATACTGAAGAAACTCCTCAAGTCCATCCACAAGAAGCTGATTTGCAGCATTGTATGCTTGGCCAGCTTCTACCATCTTGGAGCATAGTTTGACCACCTAGGCAAGACAAAATCCACTTTATTATTTCAATCATTGGGGGTATCTAAATCAGAGATTATCAGACTCAGTCCATTTATAGCTTTGATCCCCTGTAGCCCTAGCACACACAGAACAGCTTCAGATTCTGGTTAAAATATCTGTGGTCACTGCCCTCTTACTGAAAACATGCTTATGTTCCAAGTTAAATAACTACATTATATACTGAGTGAGAAGAAGAGAGGCAACAAACCATTTAGTTTAATAAAAAAAAAAGTTAAAGGCAGAAACCAGCATCTGAATAAGGATGTGACCAAACCATTACTGAGAAGATGACTCTTCTCAACTACATCCATGAACCACTTACAAATATGTCAGTCATTAGAGTGCAATAATAAATTAAACAGCCCTCCTTCCTTATCCCACCCTTTGTGAAACTTAATCATTCCAAAACTTTTGGCGTTTTCACATTAGCAACTTAACAGGCTAAAAGAAATTATATCAATTTCCCTACATTTTTTAAAAAACTTTAGCTGCATAGGGAGCATAGCTGGAAAAGTAAAATTACCCTTCATAAGGTAAAAGCAGAAGCACCACTAAACTGAGCTGTGATCCTAAAATGGACCACTTTTGTTGCATGAGCCAAGTGCATGCTTGGTACTAAAGTGTCATTATTTTGCTAAGTAAAATTATGTTAAGAAAATTTCCAGTGTCATTCAGTACCCTAGAGATTGTCGGGTAGGGGGAAAACACTTCAACCATGTAACTTGGCTGAGTCTTCTTCATCCTTTCACTACTGCGTGACATTGAGCACCACACTGGGTTCACAATATAAATTTCACAGACTGAAAATGGCAAATTGGCTAGCCATCAGTAAATGCAATATATGAAATAATCAAAAAGTGTGATAATGAATCAATGAGGGCACTGCCATAACAACATGGAGAAACACATTTGTATTGCCCCTTACAGGGTCTTCTAGACAATATATCCACTGAACTAAATACATCTTTTGAGTTTTCCTTACTTTCACACAGAGGTTTTTAACCATAACAATAATCAATAGGAATAAAATTACAAGGCAATCCCTGATACATATGCACATATAAATAAAGAGCTCAGATACTAGATTGTGGCTCATTCTGTGAGGACTTTGCATTTGATCGTCATTCACAGGACATAACATTCTACCCACTGTTGAAAAACATGCCTAGAGATTCTAAATTGGCCAGGTGTATGTGAGCATAGTTTAAGTTTGTATGACAGCTTTTATATTGCTTAGGCTCAACCAAGGACGAAAAAAAGATGTAAAAAAAAGAAAAATATACAAAGAATTCAAAGGTGCATATATGTTGATTTTCAAACACACACAATGTCAGGGAGCCAGAGTTTTAGTATACATGCACAATGTAGAAGATTTCCCAGAATTCTGTATATTTAATTACAGTAACAGTTTTAAAGTAGAAACCAAATATATAAGTAACGCTCATCTGCATTGAAAATATTCCATAACAAAAATCAAAGCAATCTGCCACAAAAGCCATAGGATACATTCAGATTTTCAGTGTTTGTTAGAGAAACTCCAGAATATGAATAACCTACATTTAAAATAACAGGTTGAATTAACTTTCTGTTAATTCTGTCATGCAACACAGCATGCTTCTTCTGAGGTTTGCAGTTTAAGGCCATTGTAACAAATGTGCAAACTTGACAATGCTGTTTTAAAATAAAAAAAAATGCATTTTTGAAAGCCAATACTGTATACTGCATACTATTCTGGTTAGCCAACAAGTTAGAAATAGTGAGTGCAGAGACTAAGTCCATGCTATGTCATATAACTAATTCTAGCCATGTTGAGAAAAGATTTATTGAAAAAATGTATAACACTATGTATCTAAAGCCAAGGTATGCATCGTATTATGAGATCTGGACAGCATCTATCTACTTATCCATTTTCCTAACCCATTTATCCAGAGCAGGTCTACATGGAAGCTGGAGCCTGTTCCAGTAAGAATCAGGCACAAGGCAGGAATAATCCCTGGAAAGGACACTAGCCCATCACAAGGTGATCACACACAAATACGGCAACTTCATCTGGGAAATTAAGCATCACCAATTCACCTTAACTGCATATGTAAAAGAATGTCATAGAATAATGTAAGTAGGGAGATTGCCAGATCTTATGAAGCAGCTCAGGATAAGGACTGCTTCAATCAGAGCTAGATGTGTGCCACAGAAATTCTGCTACTGCTCCCTCCCCAAATGCACCCACGGAAGGTAACTTTTGTAAGTGCGAAGGACTGAGGGAAACAACCCAAAGCCAAGTAACAAGCAAAGAAGAGTATTCTAATTGTTACTTCATTAATACAGGGCCACATAAGAAATAAATAAATAACATAAAGTACAGTATTCTTTTTTTGATGTGGAAAAGATTTCTGCAATTGCCAAGGTGTTGACAGAGGCAGACCATGGCCAAGTGATGAACTGAGGGGGTTAGGCAAATCTTGTGATGACCCACAGTGACCACTGATTGGTGGCTCAACATACTTGCACATGCTAATCAACAATTTAAGAATTTCACTGTAGTCTGTCCACACAAGTCTATATAAATCTACAAATCTATGGGATTTTTTTTTCTTTTAATGAAAGGTTATTGAAGAGTTCAGCCACTATCAGCACTTAAACCCTGAACTTTGTAAAATCAACACACTTCAGCTGTAGTTAATCAGATATTCCATAATCAATGCACTTTGAAAAGTGGGCAATTATTTTTTTTAACATGGCACTAATGTTAAAAATACGTGAAATACGCAATGACCTTAAGAAATGTTTATATATAAAGGTCAGGTCAGGTTGGGGTTGCATGCACTGGCACAGCATGTTGCCACACCCATCACACAACAAAACAGTTCAGGCTCCTGGTTGGCAACCACCCAGGCAGACAGACGGTCCATATTCAAGCAACACTGAACAGGCTGCCAATCTACCACAATATTGCTAACCAAATAAATAAAAATGGAAAGGGATTCTATGTAAGTGAAATAGCAAAATTTTGATAGCAGCTGTTAAAATTTCCACACATTCTATAGATAGGCCACCACAGAAAGGCAAAGACAACCACCATCCACCCAGTGAAGTCAATCAAAATTCTAGACCTTCTAAAAACTTAACCCATATTCTCCCAGCTTCTTCCCCATGAATAGTAACATATTTATCAAGAGTGCTCCCAAGGAACAACTCAAAATAACAATTACTCAAGTTCAAGTCTCTGTTATTATTTACATTTGGTTTCACTAGCAACAAGCAAAGCTAAGTCTTTCTCTTCTATTGTCCGTTTTCACCACATGCAGAAGAAAAATATTTTTCCTTACCATGAAACATAATTTATGATTATACTGTACTGTTGAAATGTTCCAAGTCACTGATGCGAACATCTAACGATATAAACTCCTCCACAGCAACAAATGAAAGCGTTCAAGCCTACTGCATCTTCCACATAAATGCAAGTGTATACACAGTATAGAGATTTTTGCAGAGTTTTGGTGAAGAAGAAGAATTTTCCAATAACAGCCACTGCAAAAATGCCCTGCCACCCAATGCCAACCCCCCATTTCCAGTTACCTTGTTCAAATGTTTCTCCAGTTCCGTCACTTCATTCTCACATGCTTCTAAGTTTATCCTGGGGTGAGGAGAAAACAGATTGAGCAAAGTTATAAGAAAGTGGTATAAACTAAATCAGACAGGTCAAGATGCAATTTAATGAATTTATTTGCAGACACATCATGTTTCTGTCTCAAACAGCACTAGTAGTTAATGTCCTCCATTTCATGATGCAACAAATTAAGTAATTATGCTCAGCCAAACAAAAAATCCACATAACCTCTAAGACAATTACTGTGAAGAATGAATTCTAAACAGTCCAGTGGTCATATTATGTACACACACAGGATCTAAATGTATGTATGCAGCTTTCCATTCAAATGTCAGAATTTATAAAAGAAAACTTGACAGAAAAAAGTGCACATTATTCACGGCAACTCTGACCCATTAATATGCAACATTTTGGATAAACAACCACCAGAGGGTGAACTGGAGGTGACTGCCAGCATTCTTTATGTTTGAGCACCACCACGCCCCGTTGCTTTTGAAATTAAATAGAGTTCTGCGCGTGCAAGTATGTGTCTGTTCGGCCCGGAAGTGAGACGTAGAGTCGGGGTGAGGGCTCCAGCTTCGAGGATACACAAGCAAAGCCAGCACACCGGCCAAACGAAACCTCCTAAGAAAGACAGTCACTTAGCTGCTAATGCACAAACGACGTGAGCACGTCAGCAAGACAAATCCTCATAGCAGAGAGACGCCCAGAGTAGTTCTGACGATTTCAATACTTTCTAAGATCCTGTTCTGGCTTACAAAGTTAGTATATAGCAGGCGACTGCCAGCATTCTTTATGTTTAAGCAGCACCGCGCCCCTGTTGCTTTTCAAATTAAATAGAGTTGGCCAGTTCCAAGCGTTTCAAACTAGATGATAACATACATACATACAAGACCGCAAGACAAGAACATTAATGTGTCTTTATTATTTATTAATTTATTTTTATTTTTAAAGTTGTGGGGTTTTTTTTTATGTTTTTCTCAAACAATTAAAAAAAAAAAAAAAGAAATTATTTTCTTCCCGGGCAACGCTGGGTATTTCAGTTAGTAAATTATATCATCAAGTCATTATTAGAATGAGCATTGACAAGACAAACATATTACACCTAAAAAGTGATAATTACAATGTATATTGTAATTTAGCTCCCTTTTAAAATGGTCAATGCGTATTTGCACTGCTACCTACTGTCAGTTCTCAGGGAGCTGGCAGACAGGTCAGGAATATCTCAACCAAACTTCACTCCATCTTGACCACTGTGCTGGAAGCACTTAACCAACCAGCTAACCCATAAATTTAGCTTTCGTATGGTGAGGGTGTACATACATAAAATATAAAAATGTTTTGTCAACATAAAAAGGCAATTTACAACAGTTTCTATTTATCCAAACATAATAGGAGCACTTTACTGCACTCATATTGTAATATGGGCACCTAACGAGAATGAAGATGCATTTGTTAACCACAAACAGTGACATTCCAATAATGCACAAGTCATCTGTAATTCCAAGATAAGACTGACAAATGTTATGGTTTGGTGGCATGGGTGAACCCAGTATTCGTTTATTTACAGGCAAATTAGCTTTGGCAGATATGATGGTATTGTATGTGGAGGGTACCTTGTTGGTATGGTAGCTGTCCAAATTCTTAGCTTTTCATATGCCTATACTATTCATTGTAACAGCAATCTCTTCATTACATGTGCCAGATGCTGGCACCTTATGCCCCCTTCCTAGAGTGTAAAAGAAAGGAGCTATAATACCACACATGTTCTTGCACATTCATTTGCAGACGGTGCTCTGCAAGCCAATGAAGTTCTGAGGCATTCCCATTGCTGATGTATGAGGCTGATTAGCATGCTAAATTTATGGCTGTTTCAGAGTGGCATGCTGGCAGAGTCAGATTTTGAGCAAAGTTTTGACTTTATTGAGAAAGACATGTTTGACTAAGGACTCGAGGCTATGCTTAATTTGTAAGTACTGCTTAGTATGATTTTAAAGCGTCATGGTGTGCAGTTTTAAAGTTCATCATAGGATCAATTACCATTACCATACTCTAAAGCTGTCTGCTGCATATGTTACCTATGTTATTTTTCTGTGCATTGCTCTTTCAGTTTAAACAGAGGGCACACAGGCAATGTTTCTTAGCACCTGTATCACACTGCTTATGCTGTGAGCATATGAGAGAGAGGAAAAAAATAAATAAATAAAATAAAAAAAACTTTCAGCTAGTGACTTGTTCGTGGTATAGTCTACCAGCCCCAATCAGCAAAGATGTGTAGACAAGCAACATACAGTATTATTATTATTTCTTTAATATAACCATTTTCAATCATGTTTACTTTACCAAATCCCTCACCAATGGCATGGAAATACAAAAGGGAAATGGAATCAAACAGCAGCCACTGCCGTAGGGATGCTCCGATTGATTAGAGCAATCTGAACTGGCCAATTTTCACTTTATATAATAAAAATAAAAAGCCTTGATTGGTGCTCATTAAATTGGCAAATCACAAAAGCCAATCGTTTCAGCCACTGCTTTTGTAAGGTTTATGGTAATTTAGTTGCAAGAATCCTTAATGCAAGGTATTACAGTAGTTTTTTTTTGTTTTTGTCTTCCTGCTGTGTAAACAAAGAGGAGCAAGTCAAGGCTTGTTTTAGCAGTACAGACTCTTCCATACAGCAGAGAGCAAATTGGAATATTAGTCTTTACGTGAAAGAAAGTGGGGTAATAAATTCAACTGAGAACAAGGAATCTGAGAAGTTGTCTTCATGTGCAAGAAAAAATGGCAAGAAAAGCTGCTTTAATGAATTCAGACCTTTTTAGTTTCAATTTGGCCTGTATGCTTGTTTTAAGTACGGCATATCAGCTTACATTGTTAGTTGGAAACATATAAAAGAAAATTTTTAAATAAACAATAGGCTTGTTAGCTTAACAGCAAATGTATCTTTTTCGTATGTACCTTTTAAGCATGTTATTCTTTTGTCTTCTTAATAAACAACTTATGAACATTTTGATACATTGGCAGATTTTTACAGATTTGCACTGTGCCATACTGCATATGTTTTGGTAATAAACAAGTACTACACAATTAAAATGTTGATCCATATTTGTAAAAACACCTCAAGAGTTATGAATGTCTAGCTGATATACTTTTTTTTCCTATTTTTTCCTAAAATGTATATTTTAACAGCAAAAAAAGCTGTTGTACAATTAATGGATTAAAAAGATAAAAACCTGTAAGTGAATGTATATTTACATTTTACCAGTGTTTAATCGCCAATGTCAATTAATTGATTGTGTGAAAATGCAGTGCCCTCCATTATTATTGGCACCCCTAGCAAAAATTAGTAAAAAGGGTTTTTGGGGGGTGATGGGGGGGAACTTTGCTGAAGAACCGTGACCTTGCACTAAAAAAAGACTTAAGTTCATTCAAGGAAAAACAAAGCCATCATCAAGAAATAAATATATTTTAAAAACACATGTGCCATAATTGTTGGCATACCTGCATTTAATAATTTGCACAACCTCCCATTACCAATATAAACAGCATGGAGTCTTCTCTTGTAGCTTTTTATAAGGTTGGCGAATACAGAGCATGACATCTTGAGACCATTCTTCTTTACAGAATCTCTACAGGTCATCCAGGGTCCTAGGCCTTCTCCTGTGTATTCTCCTCTTCAGTAAACAAAACTTGGGTCCTCTTCTAGGCAAGTTTGTCACAGTTCCAGTTGGTGACCACTTTATTATTGCCCTAACTGTAGAAAAGGGCGTTTTCAGGTGAGTACCTATTTTTCATAACCATTCCCTGATTTATGAAATGCAACACACTACGCCCTCATTTGGACTGAATGATCTCTCTTCTTTGCCATGATGATGGTTGGCTAAGGAAATCTGGTTCTGTGTCTCCTCACATATGTATCCCAGTTAATCAGGAAGTCATTGATTTCAGCTGGAAAGTTTCCATACACTCCAATCAATTTAACAATGTCGAATTTAAATGGGAAACATGCTTCAGGTACATTGTTTCACTTTTTTTTTTTTTTTTAATTCTTACTAATTTTTACAATTAATTTTTACTACAGATAGGAACATTGCAGATAAAAATTAAACAATATGACAGCTTGTAACTAATGATAAGCATTCTGTTTTATGCCATATGTACAAACCGAATTCCAAAAAAGTTGGGACACTAAACAAATTGTGAATAAAAACTGAATGCAATGATGTGGAGATGGCAAATGCAATATTTTATGTGTAATAGAACGTAGATGACAGATCAAACGTTTAATCCGAGTAAATGTATCATTTTAAAGGAAAAATATGTTGATTCAAAATTTCCCGGTGTCAACAAATCCCAAAAAAGTTGGGACAAGTAGCAATAAGAGGCTGGAAAAAGTAAATTTGAGCATAACGAAGAGCTGGAAGACAATAAACACTAATTAGGTCAATTGGCAACATGATTGGGTATAAAAAGAGCTTCTCAGAGTGGCAGTGTCTCGCAGAAGCCAAGATGGGTAGAGGATCACCAATTCCCACAATGTTGCGCAGAAAGATAGTGGAGCAATATCAGAAAGGTGTTACCCAGCGAAAAATTGCAAAGACTTTGCATCTATCATCATCAACTGTGCATAACATCATCCGAAGATTCAGAGAATCTGGAACAATCTCTGTGCGTAAGGGTCAAGGCCGTAAAACCATACTGGATGCCTGTGATCTCCGGGCCCTTAAACGACACTGCACCACAAACAGGAATGCTACTGTAAAGGAAATCACAGAATGGGCTCAGGAATACTTCCAGAAACCATTGTCAGTGAACACAATCCACCGTGCCATCCGCCGTTGCCAGCTGAAACTCTACAGTGCAAAGAAGAAGCCATTTCTAAGCAAGATCCACAAGCCCAGGCGTTTTCACTGGGCCAGGGATCATTTAAAATGGAGTGTGGCAAAATGGAAGACTGTTCTGTGGTCAGGCGAGTCACGATTCAAGTTTTTTTGGAAATCTGGGACGCCATGTCATCCGGACCAAAGAGGACAAGGACAACCCAAGTTGTTATCAATGCTCAGTTCAGAAGCCTGCATCTCTGATGGTATGGGGTTGCATGAGTGCGTGTGGCATGGGCAGCTTGCATGTCTGGAAAGGCACCATCAATGCAGGAAAATATATTCAGGTTCTAGAACAACATATGCTCCCATCCAGACGTCATCTTTTTCAGGGAAGACCCTGCATTATTCAGCAAGATAATGCCAGACCACATTCTGCATCAATCACAGCATCATGGCTGCGTAGGAGAAGGATCCTGGTACTGAAATGGCCAGTCTGCAGTCCAGATCTTTCACCTATAGAGAACATTTGGCGCATCATAAAGAGGAAGATGCGACAAAGAAGGCCCAAGACGATTGAACAGTTAGAGGCCTGTATTAGACAAGAATGGGAGAGCATTCCTATTTCTAAACTTGAGAAACTGGTCTCCTTGGTCCCCAGACGTCTGTTGAGTGTAAGAAGGGGAGATGCCACACAGTGGTGAAAATGGCCTTGTCCCAACTTTTTTGGGATTTGTTGACACCATGAAATTCTGAATCAACATATTTCTCCCTTAAAATAATACATTTCCTCAGTTTAAACTTTTGTTCCGTGATTTATGTTCTATTCTGAATAAAATATTAGAAGTTGACACCTCCACATCATTGCATTCAGTTTTTATTCACGATTTGTATAGTGTCCCAACTTTTTTAGAATCCGGTTTGTATTACGGATACATACTTTGCACATATATTTTTAGTACGTATTTTAAGAAAAGTTTATTTTAGTATTTTTATGGTCACTGAGCAATAAGCCTACAGAATTTCATTTTGCTCATAAAATAGTTAACACCTGTGGTCTATAGTTTAAATTATAAAAATACACTTTAATGTAGGACATAAGGTTTCTAAGAGTTTTAAGCTTAGTGTAAAAAGTTTTTGAAGAGGGGAAAAAACCCACGGAATAGGTATTGGAATTGGCCGATCAAATAACATGAAATCAGAGATCAGTATCAGCCCTAAAACACCTGATTGGAGCATCCCTAGCAGCCAGGGGGTCAGGCAGGTTGAAGCCAGCATGGTTACAAAAGGGATAAAAATTCTAGCATGGCTATTTCGATCCCTTCAGTGGTGTCACATGGAAAAAGTAGTGGGAAGATTACACTATCAACAAGTCTCATTGTCACTCATTCCCATAGCCCAGCACTGAAAAAAACGGTTATGACAATTTATATAATTAGTTTATTCCATGTGTTAAATGAAAAGAAAAAAAAAGATAACAGCAAGAAATAAATTAATAAACCTGTGTGGGGTATCTAAAAATGGAAGAAAGGGGAAGATGGGGAAACTGCAGCACCTTAATCAATTGTACGAAACAGATTTCTCCATTTCTTTTGATAAACAGAAATTGTTTCAAGAAGTGGCATGAAAAATAATTTTGAAAAGTTTGGCTAAATAAATAAAACTATACATACATAGCTACAAATTGTTTACCTGCTGCGTAGAGTGATATAAAAGTGTTTTTGTCTGCATGTATTGTCGCAGTAGGGGGCAGTAGTGCTCCCTTGAACCCTCAGGTACCACGCCAAACACCTGGTAAAATTGCCACAATAATTATATTTATTATAATAATGTGCACCAAGCACCCTCCACTCCACTATATTCATAAATCACAATAACAATAAACAACCAATAATAATCACAATCCTCCACTCCCAGACGCGTTGCACTCCTACCACCCAGCTCAGCTCGTTGTCTGGGAGTTCCCAGAGTCCTTTTATTCCTCCTGACCCGGAAGTCTTTCTGCCCAACAGTTCCACAAGTCCTTATTCCTTCCGGGTCAGGGTAAACAGTACTTTTCTTCACCCCGGAAGCCTGTCGCTCTTCCTGTGACGAACTTCCGGGTCATGGTGCCAAAATGAGTCCATTGGCCTCCCGACAGCGACTCCCAGTGGCCCCCAAGGTACCCAGCAGGGCTGTGTATAAAAACTACATAGTCCGTGAGGCCCTGCTGGAATTCGGGGCCCGTATATGCTCTCGGGAGAGCTCCTCCTAGCGGCCAGGGGGTGAGGGCCGGAGTAAAATGACAGCAATCCACCACAGTATATATATTTTTTTCTAAA
This sequence comes from Polypterus senegalus, assembly GCF_016835505.1. Lineage (NCBI taxonomy): Eukaryota > Metazoa > Chordata > Cladistia > Polypteriformes > Polypteridae > Polypterus > Polypterus senegalus. The sequence goes on from NC_053154.1 coordinate 170,602,644, forward strand.
AAAACAAACTACATGTGCAATACTTTTTAGAGACTGTTTAGATGCAAGAGACTAAACGCTTACAAAAAGAGACATAAGGCTTCTATACAGGGGAACACTCTGGACCCATTGTGTTTTAAACGTAGTTGGGGTGTTTTTTTTGGGAAATGCAGGCTCATTAATATTCTTCAGGCAAACATGTCATGTTCCAAGAATTGCCATATACTTTGAACTTAGCCATTCTACTTTAGTCACAACTTCAGGAAAGCTTTCAACAGACTTGCAGGCAGATAACCATCTAAGTTCTAGTAACCATTGAACAACCAACACATCAATCCTGCCCATCTGAGATATTATTTTAGACTCCGCACTTCTACTGCTGCTGAAACTACAAGTCAACGCAACCCCCACATCAGTGACAGATTCTATGCCATTGGCCTCGGAGCAAGGAAACCAGTCCGAGGTCCTCCATTCACGCCTCCTGGATGTCCACCTCTAGAGCAGGCCTCACATAGCTGCTGTGGTCACAACTACTGTTTCCTGAGGAATAAATACTGGCATGCAGATGCTGCACTGGTTTACCTTCTTTCTTAGCCCTAACCCCACACAGTTTGGGATTCTCAAGTTTCTGGCTACAGGTTTTTATTCCAACCAGCTTCACCAATCAATGAGTCAGGGCAAGTACTATTTCTAATTGATCCGATTGCATAATTAGCAAATCTTTCATCTTTTACTTTCCATTCAAAAAATAAGTTACAATATAATATTTCCATTTAGAAGAAATTATAAATATTGGTATTATTTGCCATAGATTTACAGGATTAAACTTTCTTTTACCATATTATTTCTAATTCACCTTCTTCTATGAAATATGGCCCCTTATTTGTAACCAAATACTGACAATCATTGATGAACAGTACAGAAATGGGTGCAAAGAACATGGAATGCTAAAGCAGAACAGCTACTCTGGTATAGAAAGCACACCTGAGATGCTCTGGGTAGCAACATCTAGAGAAGTGACCCTGACAATTAACCAGCATCAATTAGGTCCTTCTACTAGTATGGAATATCAAAACTGCAAAGGCTCTTTGGCTGTTTACGCCAGTGGTGTCAAGCACTAGAAGCCTCAAGAGGCACCAAGTAACACGTGATATTACTGAAGGACTGCAAGACAACTTTTGTTAACGTTACCAGCTGTTATTTTCCTGTTTTTGTTGTTGTACTGTTTTCCTTTCCAATTGTTCTCATCTGTTTGTTGTTATTTGAGTAATGAAGGTTATAAATTTAAGTCCAGGAAGGATGCTGTATTCTATTTTCCACGGGTGTATAACAGTGTTTACATCTCGCCAGAAGCCTGGTCTTTTAAGACACAGTCTTCAATAACACGAATGCTGCTTTACTAAGGAACACCTCATATTTAACATCTCTTCGCAATTCTCAGCTAACACTCCCCCTGTATTTACTGCTTTCATTATAATCTTGCAAGATTTGCGTTATATATGAAACCAAATGCAATTTAAAATTTCCAGGTGTTATGAAAGGCACTATATAACCGAGGCATCCGAACACTATTTAAAAATAAGTTTAATTTACTGAAAAACTGCTCGACTCTTCCAGATGACTTAAATGACTACTTGTCGCCCAATGTAACAGGATGCTTTATTTGCCAGTCATTCCAACTAGTCGAGGCTGTGCGCCAACCACGCGTTATCTTTCTGGCATCTCTTCAGAACATCAAGCAGCACTGACCTGAAGGCCGGCGAGTCCCGGATGCTCTCAGAGAAGTCCAGCAGCACATCCATCGAGAAGTTGCGACTCGGGTGGCAAAACAACGAAGCCGCACCCGCCTAAGTAGATTTGCGTATTGCGCCTTCTTACGCGTCCAGCTTCATTCAGACGTACCGTGTAGGACACACAAAGCAGACTCCGTTGCCTTCCGACAGGTCCACAGAGGTTGATGCAAAAATAAACAAAACCTAAGAAAAACCCAGCTAAGCCACAGCAATGGATTACCGAGCAAACACACCAAAGCTACGCAAAACTAGAAAAGTTGCTTCAAGTCTTTTGGCAGTGCATGTATCCAGTTGAAAGTAGCTACTAAAATGAAATGCATAAAAAGTACTGCACATTAAAAAGTTCAATTTACTGGCAGCGGTGTCCTCTGCTCTTGTTTTTTCAGTACTTTATAAATGCACTTTGTAATTACAACTCATTCAGAGAAAAACATTGCTTCCGTTTCTTTTGCCTGGCCTTTATTTGACATCCGGGTCACGCCAGTTGAGGCGAATAAGAACACGCCTGTCACGTGCTACGTGCTGGCTGTACTAAGTGACAGCAATAAAATAGCTTTTTGAACAAATGGTAACCTGATTGAAAGGTTCTTTGCGGGAATTGACCATTTGACGTTTTTAAATAAAGTAGTAGGTTTAAGAATTGATGACGAGAACACTTCTGCAAACAACTTGGACATAACAGCTAAAACTGAGGTCGCCCAGACACACGGTAAAGCTGGGACCAAATGCAATATCGATAATGCCAATATTTAACAATTCGCTTGGTCAACACCTCACAATATTAGGCTTATTTTGTCTTATGTATTTATTATTTTAATACGGTAATTTATTTTCTCCAGCCGAAGCCTGAAAGTGCAGCTAAGCATATTTTAAAAAAAGTTTTAGAATATTTTTGCTCTATGTTTAAACACTTGTTTATTTTTAAAATAACTAAACATACCCAATAATTCATTTGCAGAACTAGTTTATGTTGCCAGTATTGGGCTAAAGGAGCAATCGGCCAACTCGTTAATAAAACGATCGTGACTGGTCATAAATCGTATGGCTGTATTTTCTAACACAGTAGCAAAGCCCGACTATTGCAGGCCACGCTGATTCGACGCACATACTGGTTTACGTATATATCTGAAAAATCATTGCGATTAAACATGCCTGAACTGTACTTTGAGTTGCTAGTTTTCTTTGGTGTCGAGTGCTCAGCGGCTGAGTTTCTCTTGACGCTGACGACTTTGCGATGTGTTACCGCTACTGACCACGTGGTGCCGCTGTGCACACGCAGGTCTGCATGTAATTTTAACGTCTGGCTTCACTCTTGACAGGTGGTTGGTGACACAGGAACACAGTCGGCTTTCTCATTTATTTTATTATAATATATGGAGGTTTGTGGCAAGTATTTTTAATAATTTATAACCACAGAGGCTAATTCCATATGTCAAAGGTCGACCTTTTCAAAAATCACCAACCTAATTAGTTGGTCCAGTGTGCACAATCAGCAGACATCCTGCAGTCCAACGGGCTCCTAGCACTGGTAGTCCAAGTTTATTTGCTGTGACTGAACAGGAGACGCAAGTGCCGGTATTCTCTGTTTTTGTAGGCTTTTTGGCCCTTCTCTCGATGCGTTATAAATCTTACACTTCTTATTCGAGTTTCCCCCTAAGTTTATAATGAACTGTACTTACTTTATATCGGGGTCTTCGAGCGCGATATGTGATTGCAGGGGAAGAACCCGGTACGCTGCACAGCCGGTAGGTACTGGTCCACTTAAAGCCCTGTTTATTTGTATGTGTAAAGATTATAGTGGAGTTCTTCCTTGAATGTCTAACAAACGTGCAGCACATTTTATCCTAATTTGACGTCAGTAGGTGGAAACAGCAGATTTGCATGTTCTCAATGAATCCGTCTTCACTGGAATGTATGTGTGGTATTCATTGTGTGGGTTTAACGGTTTTGATCATTAAATATGTTTGTACATGCTGGTATAAACCCAGGTCTGTCATTCATAGTGTTCAGTTATGATCTTAATTCATTTTTAATCCTACACTCTTCAAAATAATGATTCTTAAGTGGCACTTTACTGGGTTGTGCGAGTCCTTTTAAATCCATTGTTTTTTCTGTGAAATGGGAAAGGTTCCTTGCATCGTAAATTGGTTCTTGGGTTTCATAAAGGTTCCTAATACAGTATGTAGGCAAAACAGAGATCTTTAAGCTATAGTACACTATCTACTAGGCTACTAACAGTCATTTTCTAACTCTTAGTCCTGAACAGGGTTGCGGGGGTGCTGGAACCTATCCAGGGTACTAACACATCAAAAAAATCTGAAGTTAGCTTATGTTAAAATCTGTAGTCTTTTTAAAACCCAAAACCCATTGATATTTTGCAAATTGGTTATCAATTCATGGCTGATTTTGAAACCTGCTACAGACCTAAATAAAGGTTATTTCAAGAATCTTCATGTGGATGGTTCTTTAGGGAACCAAAAATGGTTACCCCATGACATTGCTCTGAAGAACCACTTTATTTTTAAGAATGTAGTTGTCCTGTCCGGCGGATTTGGTGGTTGGCTTGTACCTGATACCAAAAGGATAGGCTCTGGCCTCTCACAGTGCAGAGTGGGAATACACGGATTCGACAAACAAACGAGATATATATATAATATATTATTTATTATTGCATTATAAACAAGAGAACTTAGTGGTTTTCCTTATTCTCCTATAATAGTCAAATAAGATTAACGTCTTGAAATGTAAGTACTGTACACGCCGCCAAAATGTCAGCATTAATGTTAGTTTATTGGACTACCTTTTGGCATCTCCGTGATGTCAGTCTTTTATTTTAGCAAACATGATGCTTGATAAAACTAAAGAGAAAGTCAAATAATTGGTCCACGCATTAAGAACGTCTCTAAGGCGAGTTCTTTGTCGTTATGTTACTGCTCTCCGAAAATCCCCGGCTCCATGTTTGTTACTTTAATACCATGTATGGTAAGATCAATAATTAATCGTCTGTTGTTTTTTGTCTCAGGGTCTGGGTAAAATGGGGAGGCCATTTTTGTTATGACTCCTGTCTTTGTAAAATCTCAGAACAGGTTCTTTGTCGTCGGGTTCTGTGAGGTACGAAAGTGCTGCTCCCTCTGTCACAAGATATGAAACCACCTTTTATAAGTGTTACAAAACATTGTCGCGATAAAGTCGAAGCGTACAGCAAAAGAAATAGGCTTATGAAGGGAACCGTCTCTGGACGGGACACAATGTACCCAGCGCCTAAACATCTCCTGATTGGTTAACACTCAATATAATCCGCTGATTATCTTCTCTGCCCGGACCAGTGAAAGAATCGGGGAAAGATCCTATTTTATTCTGCATCTGACAGAGCTGGCGTTAGACCGTTTGTTCCCCATCTAACTAACTTGCGCAGCGTGATTTGGACACACTGTAAAAGACTGAAAGACTGACGCTACAGAAGTGCAATTACCCCGGAACCCAGGTGACGCACCGAATGGCCATGGCGTGACAAGACTGCCTTTGCATGTTGGTTTCTCCTCACTTTTTTCACCTGGGGAAGTATTATCCAGCCCTGAATTCCAAAGCAATATGGCCATTGACTCAATTATTGTTTTTCATTGTGGCCATGCTTCAAACTATCAAAATGATAAAATGTCTAAATCCAACATTTGCTTTACTTGTAAAATTCAATTTATACACACCCCGGATTCTTGTTTGTGAATAAGGCCGTAACGTCGTAAGCTTGGGGTCAGGTCTGACTCAATAACGAACTGGCTGCCGATTATCATTTCAGTCATCTTCTGGTTTGCTTCAGTTCAAGTTTACTGGTCTTTTCGCTCCATGGAATCGTATTTAAAATCCTTTGTTTATAAACTCCTTCTGTTTCAGTCGTTCCAAAAATGGTTATCTTGTTGCTCCTCATACATAATGGGTATGTGGTAATTGCAAAAATACAAATATGCAAGACTCCAAAACGACCCAGGCTCGAGTAATAGAGAAGTCAATGGTCGTCCTAAAAGTCAGCGAATTTGCCAAGCAGCGGTAGTCTGCTGGTAACCACTGACTTGTTTAGCGGGAGCGCGGAAGACGGACCATTGAAAGCGCCACCTCCCATTTACATTTACTTATTTGTCTGACGCTTTTATTCAAGGCGGCTTTCAACATCAGAGACACAATTTATTATATTTCTTTTGTTTAATCAATTGGAGGACAGGCAGCTGAAGTGACTTGCGCATGGTCACACAGTGTCCGTAGCGGGTTTTGAACCCAAACAGGGTCTGAACTCTAAAGCCACTACTTCTCATTGCCACATGCTATCACCAGAAAAGGGTCTAGCCGCTTAGACTGGTTCGTTTCGATCTAATGTTTTTGCTTTAGTAACAATCAAAATGAAAAGATAGTTGTGAACGATTGTAGTACCTATAACTAAAAGACTGACATATATTAGTTACTATATTTGAGATTGATTCAAGCACTGATGGAAGCGCACACAATCTGAGTGCGATTGCACTATTTGGTGATCAAACTCCACACCCCCTAGACGACATATAGTCGAGAACATCAGGAATCTGTAGTGTGAAAAAGACACTTGCTGCAGAAAGTGAAATGAGGGATCACGAGTCAGTCAGACATGAAAAAGTAAGTGGAGTGGAGGTGAGGAGGAGTTAATTCCCCCTGCCTTCCTAAACGGAAGCGTGATTGGCAAGCATTAACGCACAGAGCACACCTCTTCTTCAGAGGAATGATTTTTAAAGGCTGATCTTTAAAAAGCGGGCACGTCCTAAAGACAGGGACTGGCAAATATACATCTAGGAGAGATCAGGGGTGAGTAGGAAGAGCTTGTGGAAAAGCGTCTGATCAAGGTAGCGATCAACATTTCCAGTTCCGATTTTGGGTAACTTTAACCCTGCAAGCGCTGCATCACCGTTCCTCTCAAGAGCACATGTGAGCCATCTGGCCCCAGTGATGAAGTGCAACTCCTCACGGGGAGCTCTGCCTGCAGGACACTGACCCATGATCTGGAAGAAGTTGGCAGGTAACCAGCGAATAAACAGACCAGATAAAGTGCACTTGTGAGTAGAGGAGGAAAAGAACGTGGGAATGACTGAGTAAAGTGTGCACTTAACGGAACTGGAGTGGCATCGAACTCGCACTTGAAGCAGGAAGGACGTTGCACATTTCGAGGACAGAAGGATATGCTCCTGAGTCCGAGCCCCCACTGCGCTTTGCTGTTGGCACTCTGTGCCCTGCTGGTGTCTGGCTGCGGAGCAGAGCAGGGGACTGCTGCAAGGAGGGAGACCGCCACCCTGGCCAGTCTGAACACCCCGGTACGCAAATCTTTCAAAATTCACTTTTGGCTGTTTGTATTCTGCCAGGGGGTTTTAAGGGGATGACTCGGAAAGATGGTGATTGCGATGCTACCAGCTTTCACTGCAAATAAATATATCTTATTCTAACAAAAGGAACGAGAGATTTTTTGAGGTTCTTACACTTCCAATCAGAAACTTTAGGGCTTGTTTTTCGTATTGAAAATTCCAGAGTTTACAAATTTGTGGAGAGGACGGGATAATGAGCAGTGGCTCTCTAGATCCAAGATGCGATCCTGTCTGATCCGCAGGTTTTCAGTGCTGCCAGTTTTTTGGAGACTCGTTTCCGCGTTCTATTGCGCCTCGGCATCAACTTTTTGCAACCAGGTAAAAAATATATATAAAATTACCGGTCCTTTGGGTGATTGATTTGCGCCCCTAAATGATTCGTCTTGTTCATCTTAAGAGCTGTTTAAACGTCACCCATCACTTTTTTTGTAATAGTATAGGTTATTTACTGCCATTCTCAATCGAACGTTAGTAATTCCCGTTAAATTCTGCATTAGACAAGCTAAAGCACCTGTTCTGGTGCTGCAGATCCGGTGTCCCTTTTGCGGATTCTCCTTACACAAAACGCAGATCATGTCATTCGGCAGGTTGAACCGCTGCGCGTGTGTAGCACCCAAATGTATTCTCTGTAACCATTTCCTACAGACTGTTACGATTCCAGGTTCGACTTATAAATAACGAACGGTGCCATTGGTGTGAAGCTGGCATGTTTTTGTGCAGATACTTCCGATCATACCCGCCTTTTCCCACAACACACGTACTGTCAAGTGAAGTGTCGATTCTACGTGGAAAGATAAAGTGTATCAATAAGTGTGCTTTACGCCAGATTCGCGTCCCGACCAGGACTACTATATCCAGAATATACGTATACTTACGAGCCGATGCTGAGAAAAGTTCATAACCGATGCGATATTACAAACATATTTTTAAAGCAGAACCTAATCAATGCAATATATACTGTACCTAATTAGTGGCTCAGGAAAGCAGCAAATTATAATATACTACAATTTAAAGGTAACATTTTACATTCCCGACACAGACCCCATCTCTTTGGAGTTCGAGTGTTCTGCCTGTTGTCCTGAAGGATTTCTATCTGTATCTCCGTTACCTTTCACACGTCAATGGATAACAGGGTGCACTACAGCAATATGGTGACTTGACCAGAATCAATTCCTTCTTTAGGAGGGAAGGAAATAGCATTTTTAGAAAATATATTAATGGAAAAAGGGGGAATGGTATGGTTTGAATTCATAATGAGACTTCACAAACTTGAACTTACCTCGGTCTTCAAATTGAAACTGTTTTACTCTCTAAAGATTCGATTCCATGATAACTAAGCGTTTGGGGGCTCATCCATACATTCCATGGCGCCATCAATTTTGCAAACACGTTTCTTTTGCCTTTTTTAAATGACATTATTGTTTGCTTTGTAAGGTACCAAGTGATTAAGGGCGACAGACTGCAGTACGCCTGATGTCGCCTATGTTGGGCTCCACCTTCCTGTGACGCTGCTCAAGATAAGCGGGTTTGGAAGTGGATGGGTGGACGGATAGATGATAGACGATATACACTGACGCCGATTATGGTGATTATATTCAATGTATAACAATATGAAAATGCCAAACAAAAGAGATCAGTGATGAGTGAGTGAGTCTGAGTTGCTCGAATGTGCCTGGTAAAGTCGTAGATACCGCCCAAGCTTCCAACCAACAGAATTCAACAGATTCTGGATCTCATTAAATGAAACACTAGCGCACAGAATCAATAATGGTAATTATAATCGTTAAAGTACTTATCCTTCTTCAGGTAATTAGCTTCCCAATAGACGTGAAATGACGGTATTCTGAAAATGTACATAACGGGTTTGTTTTTTAGCGCATAAGGTCGTACTTGAGACAAATCCCAGTCCAACGGTAATGGGGTCGGCAGGTTGCAGGTGTAAAGCCATACTGTACCCGAAAGACAGTTTAAATATTAAGGAGCGCCTGTCCTAAAGATTGGGGGCACAATTATATACGCACGCATAGACCTAAACAAACAGCGCTCGCAAGTCGTGGTCTATTTAGCTTGCAATCCAGGGTTAGGAATACAGGACAGGTGGCGTCGGAATGAATTCAAACCCTTATCTGGTATCGAAACCCTTGATGGCTTAAGGGTGACCCGCGGCGCGTCCGGTCAGGCATCGCCACGGAAGCCCTTCATGTAGGCAGTTGTCCTTAGAGGAAGTGAAGCGGATTGCATTTGGGAGCAGAGCATTCTTACACCTGTTGTTTTAGTAAAATACTAAGAAGCGGGGACAGCCTCGGAATGCTGCCAGTGTCGCTTCCGCTTTACCGGGACATGTGCGCTCTGCGTGTCTGGCCATTGCTCTTTCAGGAGGAGGCTATATGATCGCTAGCAGGTGTAACGTCTTGAGCACGAGAAAGGTGCTATTCAAATATTATAATCATTAATAATAATAATGTCGTCATCATCATCTGGTCGCAGTAAAAGCTGCTCAGAGAAACTAAGAATGTGGACGGCTGTCGAAGGAGACCCACAATAGGAACAGGGGCGTCGTTAGCTTAGCGGTTATTGTTACGGGTATATAACTCCTAACGTTAAAGCCATTATTAATGGGTTTCAATGAATCTGGGCCCCTTGGAGTTTTACGGAAGGTGCTACACGTCGCCTTTGAGTTTCGGAAGATCAGGGGATAAAGCTCTGAAAGTCGTTGACGACGCCACCGAGCAGGAAACCATCGTGCATGGTGGTATTCTGTTGTTTTTATTGTGTTCATTCAGTAATCATCAGCCCGAAGGCAGAGGGGGAATTTATCGATGAATGTGGAATAAGCTGAGATTCTGCGAGTGGTCGTCGGCTGGGGTGTAACACACTAAACTATGGAAAGTGGTGCGGAAGACGTTGCCACGGCCGTTACGGTCGCACAGTTATCCAGTTCTCCCCTGATGTTAATACTTAGAGCCTCTTCGAACCATCCAGACATTTCTTAGGGCATCGTTACCAGTTGTCATATTAGTGTGATCCTGAAGCAGCCATCCAAGTATTCAAACTCGCGTCGTTGACGTATGCTTGGTGTTTTCACCAGTTAAACGAGTGCCACCATGATACCACCAAAGGTGAGCAAGATCTGTAGATCATTAGTGGTATCCTAATCTTACTGATCAATTCAAACTTAGTCCTGATTATTTACAATTAATGTTTTATGCAAGTGCAACAAAGTTACAGTATATATGTTATGTATATTGGTAAAGAACCATGGCCATCACATTCCCATTCTCAAACTTCTTTACCCAGGATCCTTTATATCTGGTGACAGCTGGCAAAGTTGGTCTTGCTGCTGCTGCTGCTTCCTTAGATGCACCCTGTTACATGGTATATGGTAGGTGTTTGGCATCATGGTTCACATGCCAACACTTTTAGCTGGCAACTGAGTGACTGCAGATATGTGTCATTCCACAGATTGGCATCCCTTCCTGTGTCAGTTCCTACCTTTCATCTGATGTAGCTGAGGTAGGCTTTGCTCCCATTGGCAATGGTGAAATGGATTATACGGATTGAATAATGGGTGGATGGTACTGCAATTAAAATGACAATTGTTATTTAGTTCATAAGCAAAATGCACTTTAAGAAACATTGCTGGAGGTTTTGCTCTTGAACCCATGCATTGAATATTCCCAGCCTCCCTCCGTAATGATTTAGAACCAATTGACAATGGTTGTCCAATTATTGTCCCACACATCCTCTTCTTATGAATGACTGACTTGCACCCAAGTTTTATTTAATTGGCAAAATTATTATCTTCTCTTCTTAAGTTTCATTCAGTTTTCCTTGGGTGGCAGCCTTTAAGAAGGCGCTGGTTTCAGGAATCGAGGCTTTCCAGCGTTTACAGAATTATAAAGCACTGCCTGCTGAAAGGCTGTCAAGAGATCTCCTGTGTGGTCGCATGTTTCTTTGTATTGCATTCATGTCTGCTTCGTAAAGCCCCTTGCAGAAATGAAGTTTGATTGATTAGCTTGCACGCCGGCTCGCTTTGCCAACTCTGTACGTGCGAACATTTCAAAAGTGGGATGTTTCTGTCAAAAAAACATGTTGTGTGGGAATGCCTTTAGAATTACGCACACTTCATGATTGCTCTTTCCTAGTGTTGTAGTAGGAAGGAATAAATGGAGGGGGAAAACTTAACCCTTAAAGCACCCTCTAAAGCCTGACTAAAATGACCTGTCTACAGATTTTACTTACATCTGATAGATTGCTTTTAACTTTTCTTTTTTCCATGGCTTTTGTTCCTGTAATTTGTAGCATGTTAGCTAAATTTAACACTGTTCTGATAACCTTTAGAAAAACTCAAGGACACTTTGAATCACAGGTTCATTGCGACCCTGGTTACAAAATGGAGACTTACATTTAGATAAGGCTGCTGTAATTCTCCATTTTGTAACCAGGGTCGTGATGAACCTGTGACTTTCATAATGAGCTTGTATGTCACTATATTGTAAATTCAGCTAATCCATTCCAGGGAAAACCGTATTTGGAAGTAGCACCTGAGCCCTGGAAATGGAAGGAAGCCTCTTAAATGGCTGTACACAGTAATGTAAGGCCAGGCTAGGGCTGAGCAGAAGCCTACAATATATTGTAGAAAATGGGTGTCATATGCAGCCCCACTGCACATGCCAAAATTTAGTCCATTAGTGGATCCTAGTGGTGAGGCATATTTGTATAAATATGCACATACAGTTAAACTGAGGTTACACCTTACATGGAGTCCACCTCCAAGCCTTCTTTGCATCTGAAATATGGTGGGGACGGCCAGAAAGGAATTGCCATGATCCCCTGGGTACATGCCAAGATGGGAAAATGATTTGCAACATGTTGGTTTGGCTAGGCACCTTTACTCCCTGGGTGAGCGAGGAGTTGGACTGCTGATGATGGTATAGTCTACCAGCAGTGTGAGATGGGCCTTGCCCTTTCTTATAATGCTGAAACAGTTTTGATGAGAACATGCCATTCATCCCAGCAAGCTTGGCCAATCCTCTTCTCTAAAATAACCTCAAGTGAAGTTTGAGTAATGAATTGAGTTTGAAGTCTGAGTAATGTATGAATAACCTCTGAACTTCTGACCCTGACCTTCACCCTAGTTTTCCCAAGGTAGGCCTTAAATCTTACCCTTTGACATCTTCTCTTGGCAGCAGCCTTTAGTTTGGCTTGCCTTATTAGATATTAAATTGCTGCTTATTTACATGACCACTGCTGGGAACTTTATAATATATATTCTTGTTTGTTTGACTTCCAGTGACAGTACAAACTGCATTTTTGTGGATGCATTGCAAGATGTTCATTACAGCATTATTATTATTATTATTATAATAAATGTGCATATTGTTTTCAGTCTGTCCAGTAATAAAGGAGCTTTACAATAATTCATGCAGTTGAAGTGAACCTCTTTCAGTGTTTGGTTGAGATGTGGATAGCGTCTCCTTTGCATGTGTAAGGGTGGATTATAAGTTGGTGGTATTTAGGGGTCTCTGTGTCATGGCTGGCTGTGATGGATGCACTTAACTAAGAGGAGACCAAGTTTGCCAAATTTGGGACCTCTGCCCTCAAGCTTTAAGACTTCTACTCCCAGATTTTTTTTCTCCTGGTTAAATATGCCTTTCTCTCTCGCTTTTACATCATCGGCAGGAGGTAGTCACAAACGAGGCTGCCTTTGCGGACCCTTTCAAAACCTGGAAGCTTTTCCTAGAGAATTCCAACCGTGGAGTCAACGAGAAGAAACGAAGTAAAATCAAGGGGCAGAGGCAACAGGTAAGTGCCTATACCTGTAAACATGGAGCATAACGCAGAATTGTCTGGGTGGTGTGGTAATGCAAGTGGGGGTAGTCATAATTCCAGAGGAGAGTTTTTGGGAAAGATTTTTGCTTTTGGCGCAACTTGATTCGCCAACCTATATCTAGAAGGCCTTTTATCAGTGATGACCTTAACACAGGTATTTTATCACAGCAGAACATTTAGATTACATACAAAAAACTCACTCTTAATAAACACTTAGTCAGAGTAAAGTAAAAATAAGTACAGAAATAAAACATCCAGATGGCTGTGTGAACATGACACTGGGTGATATCTGCATCTGGTTAGGCTGGAGGACCCAACTGATACAAATATTTACTGTATATGTTGAAATTGATGCCACTTGAATGCTTGTTTTTTATTTACTTATTAAATATGTTTTTATTCTGGGGGGGGGCACTGGCATCATTAAGTTAAATGGCAGTGACACTGATGGTGGTAAGGGATGGGCTTGTTGCCTTGGGGTTTTCTCAAAAGACGTGTTACCAGCTGTGTGCCTGCTGTAGATCTAATGTCTTGTCTGCACCATTGTACGCATCTCCTGTACTCTTGCCTGTTCAAACCTGTTGTGTTTTTTGTTTTTTTTTGAGCATGGACTTCCAGGTCCACCAGGACCTCCTGGACCACCTGGGCCACCTGGTCTGCCTGGCATTAAAGTCACTCCAGAGGAGCTATTGGAGGAGTTTCGCGTGTTGCTCAAAGGTAAGGATTTGGGTATGTTGAACATGATGCTGTCTGGTTTGGAATCATCTGTTGTCATCAATTGTTTTTGTTTTGTTTTGTTTTGTTTAATTTAAGGAGACTGGCAATATTGCCAAATTAATAAGTCTGTGGATTGCAAATGTTGCTTCAGTCTGCAACTCTGATTCATTGTGTGACTTGGAGCAGTTCTTCCACAAACATCCATTGTTCTATCAACATGCTTGTGATGTGTTAAGTGATGGTGATCAGTATAAAAAGATGCTATATATAAAAAGGGCTTCTTGTTCGGAAACAAAACTTCTCACCCACTGAATGCAGAATGACAGTTACATAAAAAGAAAATGATTGACTGCAGCTGTCATAATCAAATTGAGCCCCCCTCACATGGTGGTGCATGCATCCAGGATCACCTATGGTTGTGATTTGTCAAAAAATATCAACATCTTGAAGCACATTACATGTGTCGATTTATCGACTGCCAGTGTGTTGGATGAATTCTACTTCTTTCATTTGTCTCTGTTTTGTTCTTCATTGCATTAAAGGTCTGACATGCAGTGATAGATAAGATCAATGCAAATAGTAATGGCCAGGTGGGATCTTGCAATGTGTTTTATCGATCCATCCACTTACCAGTTCATGGGTGTCAGACACAAGGCAGAAAGCAACACCACACAGTATGCCAATCTTTTTAAGGGCACCCGCATTAAAGAGTGATATTATTTTTTATATATACTGTGAATACCTACTTTCTTCTTGCATTTGAAAAAAAAAAAGATTTGTTTCCTTTTATTTTTACGTGTGTTTCCAGTATTCATTAAATAAAAGCTTTATTGCACATTAATGTTTTTGCCAATGTTAACTGTCTGGTCTCCTGCATTAGTAGGGATGGCATTAAGTGCTGCCACCTAGTGTTGGAACAGTAAAATTTTATATTGCTGCCACAGTCTAAGGGACTAGTGTCATTAGTGGCTCCTTTCCATTTTTAAACTTATTTATCCTGTTCGGAGATTTTATGGTGTTAGCACCATTTCCAACATTCTTGGGCATAAGAGCTTAGTATTACAAGAGCCACTGGAAGCAACCTAGTTACGCAGAGAAAAATCATAAGAAACTGCAAAACTGGCCTCTTGGCCCAGATTACAACTCAAATGCGAGCCATAAGGGGGCACAGCCATTTCTAATCCTCGAGATGCCATCCACTACCTCTTTGGAGGCTGCCAGTGCTTATCTATCTATCTGTCCTCCCATTTTTGGAAATCTCTTATTCAATCTAAAGAAAAAGGGCAGGCAGCTAATGAGTAATTGTGTAATGCATGGCATCATCTTCGTTCTAGGCAGTCAAAATTTCCTAGATGCGCTTCACTGGGTGCCTGTATGAAATTGGGCATTATTAATCTCAGTCCAAGTCTTTTCCTAAGAGTAGTTTTACTAGAGGAGCACTAGTTTACTTGAGGCATCTTGATAACATTTAGATTATGATGTCCTTAAAAGTCTGCTGTCATCACACTTTGGTCATAATACGTTGAGGTAAACCTAAATCATTAGGAGACCTCATTATTGTTTCTCTGCCACCCATTTTGATATCCAAGACCATGGCGCCTACATTCTGTGGAAGAAGGTTGTCATCCCTTCCCTTTGTACACACTCTTTCTGTCTTTTGTCTGTCTCTCATCCATCTGCCTGAGATGCCAAGGTCTTTTTCTTACCTCTCCATTTCAAAGTTGAATTAATGTGATGGGGACATTGAAAAATGACAATCTTCTCGGTCATCAAAGAAAATTTTCCGTGGTCACCAGGATGTTCAACCACTTAAGTGGTGATTTGTAACAAAATAAGTTAAAGTTAAAAAGTGTAAAGTATGGTACTTATCCCAAACAATTGAATAACACAGGAATACAGACATACATGTGTTTTGTTGACTGCTGGGCTTGCTGGTCCCTGGGTCAGTGTGTAGTTATGTCTAACTGAAATTCTTCTGTATGTTAGGTTAACTGGCTGGACTGGCATGCCATCCAGGATTTCTTTCTGTTTTACATCCAGTGCTACTACAATAAGGGTTGGACCCAGTAAGATTCCTGAACTTTGCTTTGGTATAAAGGGCTTCTGTAGATGGATGTGGGAATTAGGGACTTTATTCTCAGGGGTGCAAGTTGGCTGGTGCTGGCCTTTAACCACTAGGTCAGTTGATTTATTGTTAAAGTGATTTCCTTTCCAGGAAATATAATGATGTGGGGCTAACCTTTAAACAGATGGGATGTACAGAAGTGGAGTTGCACCCCTAGGTATTTTAGTGGAGAGGTCATGCAAGGGGCAAGAAGGAACCATCCTCTGTCTAATTAAGGATGTCAGTCAGGGATGAGCTTGCATAGAACAAGCTCAAAGATGGAAAAACACTGGAAAAACGTCACACCTGCTATAATTCTTCAGGCACTAAACAAGAGGATGAAGCAGAGGTCACGTCATCTCTAGTGAGGATGGGTCACCACACTATTTTAAATAAGAGATCAATTGTTTCACTTGTGTTCTGCTTTAATATTGGTTTTTCATTTAATTACATACCCCATGGAGCATAAGGCTGTAACAAGTCATACCACATGGGAAACTGTTGCCATTCTCTCTGCAAAACCCAGGACTGTAGTCTTTATTTCTCCTTTTATTGGTGATTTCTCTTAGGATGTCCATTAGAGGGCAGTCTTGATGATCTCATGTGTTTCCCTTTTTAACACTTGCAGTAGCCATCTGATTCTTCTTTGTTTTTTATCTAATGTTACACTGTTGGGTTTTTGAGGGCCTAAATGTTGATATCTAGTTGGACTAGCAAATGGTGTCAGTTTTCCCCAAAGTAGATAAAGAGCTTTTTTTGGTCTTGGGTGTTCTTAAGTTTAGCAGAACTTGCCGGACATTGCTGTAGTTGTCAGATAATCTGTTGTTCCTAAGTTTGGTTAAAGTGTTTCTTGCTTTCCATACTCCTGCTTTAATCTTCTGTTTTGTCAGGGATTTCCATCTTACTTTCCATTTCAAGGTATTTACATAACTGCACCTGCTCCGGTGGCTTTCCTTAAATTTAACCATTTTTAGCTTTCTATTTGGTTTGTTATTTAAGCTTCTGCTTCAGTTTTGTTTGCAGTATGTTACAGAGAGAATTAAAATGATGCTCACACTCGCCTTGTCAAGAATCTGACACAGCCCCACTCATGCTGATTATTCAGCAGCACTTGTAGGCCTTCATTGATGTTCATCATGTCATGTCCTTCCCTTTGTCACCAGCGAGAAACAATTCAGGGTTCACTCCCATCCCTCTTCATTTCACTTCCACACGTAGAAAGGCTGACCGCGTACCTGGGGTCTCATAGTCCATAGGCAACATCATATTCTGTTCTGCTAATGGAGAAATGTTTGGTTACAGTTGAAAAGTGGGCTTCTCTGTAAACCAAAGACCTCAGGTCTGAGTACCAATGTCTCAAAGAAAGATGAACAGATATGAGTGAATTCATGAGCAGAGACACTACTGCTGTCCAAAACAGTCTTGGCAGACCTCATGCTCCAGAGGGATGTTTGCATTTCATCAACTAAAGAAAAAGATTCTCCTGAAGTGTTGATTCAGTGGTTGGTGGATTGTGTGCCATGTGTCGCTCTGAAAGACACTCTTGTGTGTCCGTCTTCTACATAATGATGTCCTAGGCTATTTGATCATAGCAGCCTCATCAGGTACAGGTCTTGACGTTTATTATCAGACATAAAGTCATAAAATAATGACAAAAGAAAAAAAATGTAAGATGTCCTCTAAATCAAATAAATGTACTGCAGACTTAGTTCCTTCACATATTGAGTCATCTCTTCCTGAATGAGTAAGATGGCAAGATTATGTTGTATGCAATTTTAAGATTTTCCAGCACTGAAAAAAGTATACTTTGATTGTTTTATTTTGAATATTAAACATGTAAAAATAGTAATACAGTGGCAGGAAAAAGTATGTGAACTTTTTAGAAATAACTGCACTTATGTCCCTAAAATATGGTCTGATCTTCATCCGAGTTACAATAATGAACAAACACAGTCTGGTTTAACTAAGGACATACAAGTTGTTGTATTGAATGATGTACTCAGTAAGCACAAGAACAAACATTCACAGTGTAGGCTGGAAACAGTATGTGAATCACATGGCTGATGACTTCAACAGCCGCTAGGAGATGGCAAGCCTAGTGTCCAACCAATGAAACAAGATTGGAGGTGCGGTTTAGAGATACCTCGACCAATAAAAAAAGGACTCAAATTTTGAGTTTGCATTTCATATGAAGCATCTGCTGATATGAAGCAAATTAGAGACCTCAGAAGAGCTATGACCAAGAATTGTTGATATGCACAAAGCTGGAAAGGACTACAAAGTAATTTCAGTGGGTTTAGGTAGTTGTCAGTCCACAGGTGGACAAACTGAAATGATTTAGTACCTTGACTTCTCTCCATAGAATTGGGTGTCCAGTTAAGATGACTCAAAAGGCACAATGCAGGATACTCAAGGAGGTAAAAAGGACCCTAGAGTAACAGCTAAGGCTTGAAGGGATCATTGGAACAGGTTAACATCTCTATTCATGGGTCTGCAATATGTGAAATATTGAATAGACATAACAGGACACCAAACAGGAAGAAGTTGCTCTCAAAATAAAAGGAAAAAAAAACACTGTTCACCTGAAGTTTGCCAAAGACCACCTCGACACTCCACAATTGTTCAGGAAGAATATGCAGCAGTACATATGGCATAAAAGGAGCACTGCATACCAGCATGAAAATATCATCCTAATGATGAAGTATAGTGAAGGTAGCTTTATGATTTGGGACTGCTTTGCTGCCTCTGGGCCTAGACAGCCTGCTATCATCAAGAGGCAAATAAATTTATCAAAGGGTCCTTCAGCTGAAGCTCAGTAGAATGTTGTTGATGCAGCAGGACAATAATGCTAAACATCAAAGTAAACCCACTACAGAATGACTTCGAAAATGAAAATCTGGCCTTTGGAGTGGCACAGTCGGAGCCCAACCTAACCTGACCTTAACCTACTAAGAGATGCTGTGGAATGACCCTGAGAGCTCTTCACACCAGACATCTTAAGAATATGGCTGAGTTGATTCACTTCTGCAAGGATGCATGGTTTAAAATTTCTTTTGATTGCTATCTGCAGCTTCTGGAAAAAATTGTAAGAGGTTATTTGCTTCAACCAGTTATTAAATTCAAGGGTTCTTGTACTTTTTCCGCAGCACCCTGTGAATGTTTGATAGGTGTGTTCAAAAAAGACATGAAAGTTCACAATTGTTTGTGTTATTAGCATAAGTATATTGTGTTTGTCTATACTTATGACTTCAATAAAGATAAGGTCACATTTTATGACCAGTTAATGCAAGAAAACCAAGCAATTCCAAAGGGTCCGCATAGTGCTTCTAGCTATTGTACTAATAATAAAAGGACAAAACTATGATCACAGCGAGACCAAACTGATAAACATGTATGCCCTGTACTGGATGGTGTTGAGCTTATTGTAAAGCAGCCAGTCAAGAGTTATATTAAATATCTTTTACAGTGCAACAATCAGCCATCCTTTTTATAAACTCTGCCCAGTCTGACTAAATACTGACTGTGTGGCTGATTCACATGTGACATTATTAATAGCCTTATAGATTGGAATAAAGTAAAGGAGATGGAGTGGCTGGGTTGACATACTTTACTCTGGTAACTAACCATAGTGCTGTGGAAGTGGACAAAGTCAGTATGGAGCATGGATGACAGGTGTCTGAGCTCATTGTATGAGTCAACGGGGATGGACATGTAAGAGACTTCTCCCAATCCCATGACACAGTTTTTATGATCCATTGAAAGCGATCATGTATTGCCTCCAGCACTTTATTAAGAGATTTATTCCACAATTTTTTTATCATTTTAGTTGATTTTACTATTTTATGGCTTTAAATGATTTCTGTTTTTTCAAATAATTTTTAAGACAAGTCCAATTAATTCATGGACATTAGTGAATTAAAAAAAGGTTGGCTCTGGATATGTTTTCAACCATCAGTTTAGCATTTCTTTTTTTCAGACCTTGACATTCAATATATAAGGGTGATTTTGATATGTAATACTGATATAAATATCATAATATTAACATTTTTTATCAATTCAACATAATTCTGTATAAGACCATTTACAAACACATAATGCCAGGACTGAGGCAGAGCTCCAAGCTATTCCTGACACCTTCAGAAATGCAGTAGGAATCACATCATGCAACAATATAGAAAAGCATAGCATTTCAGTGGCAAAGTGGTGAAAAGTGAATATTAGTTATTAGTTTCATTGTACTGAACTGATTACACTGCATTTTATTTCTAATAAATATAGATGTTTTGGAAGGGTCAAGCCACCTTTTCATTAGAGTACACAATTTAGCACAAAAGAAATTAAAAAATCGGAATGTGTAATAGAGCAGATTGAAGCGCGAGAAACCAATTATTGATTTTTTTTTTTAATAATTTTTTTTAAGCATAATGAGTTGCTCTTGCAGAGGATATGGCAATGAAAGAACTGAGCACATTGATTTAGAGCGAGTAAACTCACTGACACTGATACCAATCAATCTGTAAATACTGGGGTGTCCATGCAGACTCCATGTAGAACCTGGTGCTGTGAGGCAGGAATGACAGCCCACGCTGCTTATTTAAAATATCTACATTAAACTTATTAAGCTTCAACCTGATTAAACCTGGGTGGATTGGCATTGCTTAAGTGACCCATGTTTGTTTGTGTGTTTGACCTGCGATGGACTGGTGCCTCACCCAGAGACTGTTCCTGCCTTGTGTCCAGTGCTTGCTGGGATAGGCTCCATCTGCCTTGAAACCTTGTGCTGGATAAGCAGGTTAGGAAAATAAATGGAGGGATGATACTACTACTATTTTAAGTTGCTAAATTTTACCAAATAAACAGACAAATGTCTATTTATTTTGGAACTGAGAACAAAAGAATAAAGATCTGTCTCTGCAACAGAAGGCTCATGAACAGGTACTGTATTTGGATTAGATTAGATTAGATTATTTATTCATAAAAGCACATTTAAAACAAAAGAGGTTGTGCCAAAGTACTGTACAAAGAAGCATTAAAATAATCACAATGCAAACAATCATGCAGAAGCAGATTAATAAAACAACCAATTATAACATCCACCACAATCCCATTATACACAGAGAAAGGTGGAAGAAAACAAGTAGGCCTTAAGGCAAGTCTTAAGAATAGACAAGATAAATGAATATATCAGAATCTTTATTTTATAATGTTATATGATGTTATAAGATTTGATCTGATGTTCGTACTGTTGGTATATATAAGAATATAATTTTGGAACCTAGTGACAAGGTAACTGGACTTTTATACTGTAAGTTAGCCAGTGATGCACTGTGTTTAACATGTATACTGATTGGGCCATGATAGTAAAAAAAAATGTAAAAAAAATTCAAAGGAACCCTGAAAGTCTCCTTGGTTTAAATGATTCTGCCAAATTTATGATCATAATAATAATATCAAATAATAACATTTGCATAAATGATTTGTGTTTAATAGTGTAATTTCTTTGCTGGTTCACAACACTGCAATTTACAGTAACATTGACTAATGCTAGCATGGAACACTAGTGTTGCCGTTTAAGAGTGGAACAGAACATGTATGTAACATGGGTGCATACAGTAATAGATCATTCTGCATCCATCATTTTTGAGACCCTTTCCCAACAATTGCTGAGCACACTTATGCATAAACACACACCATCAATTAGCACATGTTTTTGGGATGTGGGAGGAAAGCCAAAATATCTGGAGACAAAGGCCTGCAGGCACAGTGAGAATGTTCAAATTCCACACATACGGCAACCAACTATGTCATGGGGCTGTTAGGCCTCTGCGCTGGCTGCAGGAATAAAATGTAACATTCACTTTTTAGAACATTTCCCACTGACAAGCTGTCAACATTTCCAAATGTAATAGATTTAAAATAAAAAAAAAGAAAATATTAAGACGTATTGAATATATTAAAAAGTTGTGTCGTTTAATAAACCGCTTAATCCAGACCAGGGTTTGGGGTTGCTGGAGCCTATCCCAGCTGGCATAGCATGCTAGGCAGGAACAAACCCTTGACAGGGCGCCAGTCCATCATAAATGCTCACACCAAACACACACTAGGCCCAGTTCAGCTAACCTGCATGTCTTTGAACAGCAGGAGGAAGCCCACATAGACTAAGAGAGAACATGAAGATTCCATGCAGGGAGGACCCAGGACCTTACTGTGAAGGCAGCAGCCCCACCATGTCACACATTTCCTCAGGGTCACATAGTGAGTTACATACTGGGAACCTTAGGGTGTAAATTGCCTTAACCTGTGAACTACACTGCCCTCTACAGTACTGTATGTATGTGTGGTTGTGCAGTGTGTGTGTGAAATTTACTAATTTTTTATGTTTAGTTATTTTTTATTTTTCTGAACATCCTAGTTTTCTCCCACATCCCAATCACATGGTCATTAGATTAATTGCCAGTAGTAACTTGGCAGAGTGGGAATATGCATTAGTGTGCCTCTTGATGGACTGGCATCTCATCTAAAGTTGCATGCCAGCAAAGACTACAATTACCACTCATTCTTTTCTGTAATGGTTAAAAAAAGTAACAAAGATTCAGTATAAAATAAATAAGGCTGGAAATACAGTTGGGCCAAAAGTTTATTAACACTAAATTGTGTGGCTTTCAAACTCAGTATTTCACAACTTCACACATGCATTCCCTGTGTTAAGTGAAATTAGGTATCTAATTTAGTTTGAGAAGTGGCGATGTCAAAACAATAGTCAAGAGTCAGGTTCACGTCCGCATTTCTTTACTATATCAGATTTTCAGGGGGTCAAAAGTTTAAACTTTGTTAGCATTTGGTGGCATTGCCTTTTAATTGCTTAACTTGAATCAAATGTCTCGGGCAGCCTTTCACAAGCTTCTCACAATATGCAACACGAAAGTCTACCCATTCCTTCATACAGAACTGATGTAAGTCAGTAACGTTTGTGGGACTCAAAGCTCGGATACACTCTTTGCAGTGCAGCCCACAAATTTTCTGTGGGATTCAGGTCAGGGCATTGTGATGGCCTGCTGGAAGACAAAGTTTTAACTTTAACTCTGCCTGATGTTTGAGGTGTTCCTTCAGAATTTCTACATAATCCTCCTTCCTCAGGATGATCATTTTCTGAAATGCCCCAGTCCCATTCCCAGCAGAACACCCACATAATATGATACTTCACATTTGGGACAATGTTTCCCATGCTTAAAAGCCTCACCCTGCTTCCTCCATACATATCAGTAATCACTAAATCCAAATAGTTACCTTTTTGATTCTTGACCATATAACACTCGTTCAAAAGGCCAGGCCTTTGTCCTGGTGACCACCTACAAACTACTGTCTGGCTTTTTAATGTTGGTCTTGGAGCATGGGCTACTCCGTGTGCAAGAAGCCATGATAATGAAGGACCCTTTTAATGGCTTCCAACTCCTGCACCACTTCCTTTGTTGTTTTGGAGTTCGGTTGAACCTTTTGCAACAAAGTTCATTCATTCTTGGGAGTTAATTTTTAAGTCCTGCCTGAACAATGCAGTGTCAGTGTGGTCCTTAGATATCTGTATTTGATTACAATGATTTGTGTGGAAGCTCTTGGTACCTTTAGTTGTATGGGATTTGTTGCTAAAGTGGAACCAGACTTGTGGTGATCCACAGTATTTTTTCCATTCTCTAAAGTACTGGATGAGTTGCTTGTATTTTCTCTCATGGTGTCAAAAGCAACAAGGCACTGGCTCCAGTTAACTCAATTAAGAGAATTTGCCAATCAGAGGCTTCTAGAAGGTATTGCATTAATTTCTGTAATCCTAAAGGCTGTTTAAACAATCAATCAACTTGGTGTATGTAAATATTATATAATAAATACACGCTGAAATATATAAAATAAATAATACATGCCATGTCATGGGGTGGTAGGGACCCTGGCCTGGTCACTCTTGGTATGGTGCTATATCTGTATAGAGGTTTCTCTGTATACTCCTGCTACCATTCCCAATATGTGTTTGGTTATTTGGCTACCATAAGCTGACTTGGTATGAGTGGCCTTGGGATGGTCCGGCACCCAGTCTACGATCACTTCAAACCTTATACCCAGTTCTGCTGGCATAGGCTGGATATGTTGGTATGATGCATTACTGTCTTTAGAAAGTCTTCTTAATGGTTTCCCAGTCCTCTTCAGTTGACCCACTTTTATATGATCAATTGGTTAAGACTTTAGACACGATAAGATCCAAAACAGTGCTCTGCTTGGCTTGGAGGAGAACAGAAGCTGGTATTCCAGTGTAGGGCACCACGTGTGAGGTAGTGGATGTTCACATTTAAGGCAAAGGGGTTCTCTCGATTTGAAAACCATCTGCAGACCAATCGGAGCTAAAGTTGGTATGCTAAAGTGGCACTTTGCTCACGTGCCATCTGGTAATTGAGTCCTACATTTAAGTAAACAGCTTGTTTTTACACTGTTATGTCCATTTCTTCTGTGGCACAAGCTGTTTTCAACTTCTACTCTTGGAATCTACACAAAACACCAAGCTATGCAGAGGATGATGTCACCCATAGGGGCCCTGATTGTAATGCGTGATTAAAACTCAACACTATTTTAAGTGCGATTGAAATCTCTTCCGTATGCAAGGTTACCAAGAAATATTTTGGTATAAATCCCTTTTTAGAGAAAATGCTACTATTGTCCTGTTCTCCTCTTCTTGACGTCTTTCTCAGATTCTTCAATGTTTATCAAACCCTTTCATGTGTGACTCCTGATTTTTCAGGTTTAGAGGATGTTGCATAGGCTTGATTTAGCTTTGCTGTTCATTTCGTCGTGGTTTGCTGTTCTCTGGTAAGATTGCAAGTTTCATTATTCACCTTGATTTTTGTTAGGTTCTTGCAACACCTGAATTTTTGAACTTTTTTCTGTGAATGGTGTTTCCTATTGTGATTTTTTATTATTATTATTCAACTCATTTGACACTTTTAAACATTAAAACTTGATTACAAATGTTGGTGTAGGGACTTCAAATGGCATTTTACACTTAATAGTAATTATGTAATTTTTATTATGTCATTGTAGAGATGTGAGGCAGTGTGTAGAGGTTAAGACTTTGTACTTCAAACCCTGAGATTAAAATCCCGCTACTGACTCTGTGTGACTTTGAGAAAGTCACTTGACCTGCCTGTGCATGTAACCAATTGTATCATAAATGTTGTAAGTCACCTTGAATAAAGGTGTCAACCAAATATGTAAATGTAAAGTTCATAATGGAGACATTGGTAGTGCATTTTTATATTGTTTACCTCTCCCATTGCTTTCCCATGATGCGTTCCTGAACCTACTATAACTATGACAGTGAATCGACTTTGCCAGTATGGTGACATCTTTATCCTTCAATTTAAACCTCAGCTTTGGGCCACATTAATTCACCAGCATGTACTGCCTAAGCCCTGGCCGTAGTCTTGTACTGGACGCCTGACTGCAGACGTAAACTGTTTTTCTGTAATGAAGATGTACACACCTAGACAGAGTGAATGTAATGACTTTGTGTTGTAGGTCAGATGCACACTCCAAACTTCAGCAGCTCAGTTATTGATTTTCAAGGCTCCATGAGTAAATTGTGATGTTGTGCATCTTTATTTTTTTGGAGAGGGCTGCTTTAATATGCCAATCCCCCTTTCCCTCTCATTTTTCTCTTTGAATGGTGAACTATACACCTGTGCAGCTCACCATACTTTCCTCTGTGTTGCTTCATTATGTGCCCACTTTACTCAGTGCTCCTGTGTCACTTTGCACTTTGTTGACTCCTTCATCCTTCTTAGCCATTTGCCATCCTGTACCATTTTTCAAGCAGCTGTCTGCTATCTTCCACCTAAGATTTTTTTTGTTGTTTTTTTCTTTTCTTGGCTTGTCCCCTGCCACACTGCATTGTTTGTTTGCTATTGTGCCATGCCCGTTTGCTCATTGTAGTTCACTTTCACTCCTTGCATTTGCCTCTGTGTAACCATGTCATGTTCACACGATTTCACCAGTCAACCTTTGTATTTTTCTTTCTCCTTCGGTTCTATGACTGTGTCACCCTTGGCCGTGTTTTAGGGAATGTTTGTTGACGCTGCAGTGATGGCGCTGGCAGACTCACTGAGCTCTGATCCCTTAATCAGGGTAATTTTCCGGAGTTGGGTGGGACTTGGCTCCAGCGTGAAATTCCACAGATTCCTCCCAGGGGCATTTTCCCTCCTGCAGTGTTGGGGGCGAGAGGATTAGCACTAGAAATTGATTTCCACGCTGAAGAGATGTAGACACCAAGGGGCGGCATGTTCAGTACTGGAGTGTAAAGTTCCTTCAGGATGCAGCACCAGGTGTGCAAGAGCGGGAAAGAAAGTACATGACAACCACGTCAAGGCGGTCCGGTGTGCGGCACTCAGCCGAGCTGTATATTTTCTCAGTAACCTGAGCCCCTTGATGACTTGTTCTGCAGCTGCTTTCCTTTCTGCGTGGCCCTGTGATCTAGAATGAGCTGCATTCCGGTGGCCTCAGCTGGTTTTTCGGGGGGAAGGGTTTTCCTTAAGTGGGCTCTGGAGCTTTCAAACTCGCCCTCAAGGCTGGGAATTCCAGTGGCCAATGGTTGTGTTCTTCCCTAATTTTAGCTTCTGCTTGAATGTGTAATGAGCCAATTCCATGTTCCAAGTGGAGTGTCATTACCGCTTCTTTGTTGTGACTTGGGAGCAACCTGATTTTAAGGGTCAGTAGGTGACATAGAGGCAACCAGGCCAGGGCACTTCTATATTACCAACAAGTCCAAGTGGCAGAAGCTGAGTGGAATGATAAACAGTGTAATTATCTGCTCTGCTCAGTTATTAATTGTTACTGGTAGTTATTTGCAAAATTATGAATGAATGAATTTCATAGAGTAATCGGTCAATAACATTTTATGCTAGTCATAATTGTGCCACTATTAAAATAATTATAAATACCAGCTAATTATTTATTTAATTGACTTGTTGATTGCTCAATGAATAAAATATAGTTAACTAATTTAATTATAAATAATCCATGAATTGACTGAATACTTGGTTCATTAGTTTATTATTGCTTGATCCATCAGGTAAACAATGAATCAACTAAAATATATTAACTAATTAATAATTAAATAACTGTATCCTGATTCATCAAGCAATTAAATAATTGTGTTGAATTAGATAATTAAGCTATCAACTGACCACTAGTCAATCAATTCATCAAAAATACTGAAATAATGAACTGATTGACTAGTTGGTGGTCCATCAAATAATTAATACATCCTGCCTAAAATAGCTAATTAATTTACTAACCAGATGATTCCATTTCACTCACATAGTATTCTGTAGCTGCTCATGTCTTCATCCTAGAGCACAATGTCTTCACATCCCCTCAGTGTATGTATGGCCATGTCCCTGGGTGAAATGTAAACGGCTGCTACATTCTTACTTTGCCCCCCCACCCCTTTATTGTCATGGTATGCCTTGGGCACCCATCAATTCTGAAGGAAATAGTACATTTTTGGTAGTTGAAAAATTAAGTATACCTACACATTTAAGTATTAAGGTTTCGTCCTCTAACATACTGGTTAACACGACTCCGACAATTCTGGAGAACTGGGCTTGAATTCGAGGGTTGGGTCACTGTCTGGTTGTAGTTTGCATATTTCCTTTATCTGCGTGGTTCTTCATTCTCCTTTCCTATATAGTTTGATTTTCCACTGTGTTAATTGTTAACTTTGAATTGGCCAGATGTGAGTATGCCAAGCAATGGATTGGCACCAAGTCATGCCCTCTGCCCATTGCTCTCAAGGTAACTGCTAGCTCCCAGAACCTTGAAATGGACCAAGTGGATACAGATAATCATTGAATGGTTGGATTAATGTGTTAAGCTCTTTGTGCAAAAGATGTTAACAAATATTAATCTGATGAAGCACAGTGTTACAGGAACTGCCTGATTTAGGAGATTTGTTTATGACTTATCTGTAAAACACCCAGTTTTGGACAGATCACAAGCACCAATTTTGCAGTGATCTTTCTGGGGATTGAATTTTCCAGTTGAATGGTTAGTAATCAATTTTTACGTGTGATCAGATTATCAGCTAGTTATTACAGAAACCGCAAGTCCTAATTAATGTAGCTATCAATAACAAAGAATTAATTGGACAACATCATTAAAGAACCCATCAACTAAGAAAGTGATCTGTGACCTGTGACTATGAATTGACTTGGTAGTTGCCTGATAAGTCATTTAATCAGTTCCATAACAGTGGATTAATAACACATCACTAAAAAATGATGCATCAATCAAATATCTAGTTAAAGAAATCATCGGTGGAATAATTAATGCAGCTTTCCTGAATGATGCATCAGTCAATCAATCAATTAGTTAAACTAAGACATCTGATTAAAACTTAACTGCTGTATGACACTTCAGCCTGTCAATCAGCTTGTCTAACTGATAACAATTTGAGCTGCAAGCACAATCAGTTTATCTTTTTGAAAAGGTCATGTAGGCATTAAGAGCATGTGAGGAACAGATTCAAACACTGGTGGTGAGTGAGTTTATGAGATTGTACACTTGACAGTGGGACACTTGATGAACATTACTGTACTTTATTGTATTGTTAGACAGTACATGTAGAGCACTGACTGAATAAATGAAGGTTTTTCAATCAAGGCCTTGGTAGGCTTCTGATTCTTTTCAGCAATTTCTGCCCAGTGCCCTTCATGTTTTTTTCCTCACACATCCATAATGATCAGTGGTTTTCAACTTGAGCAGATTGTGCCCCAAGGGTCTTTAATGGCATTGAGCAAGATAGCAGGCCAAGAGGCTAACAGTTAAGTAAGTACGCTGTACTAGTGAATGCAAGCCACCTGACCTCTGAGCTTTTTTGATCTTTCCACTTCCCAGAGGCTTCAGGTCAACAGAGAAAGCTGGACCTGAATGTGATGTGTCCACTCTGTGAGGGACAAGGAGATGAGTACTCCATGAGTCTGGCAATGTCGCCTCGCCGTATTGAGACTGCCTTCCACTGCCTTTTGCGGCAGAGCACCACTGTGCGAAGACGCAGCCTTCAGGAGCTACAGGACTTTACTCTGGTAAGATAGCATCAGAACGAGGAACTGGCCAACCAAGCAGCAGAGCCCCTTTTTCTTTTGGTTTCTTTAATTTTAATATAGCCTAATTGGTCATCTCCTTCTTTTATCATTGTGCAATTCTCCTAATTATTTTATGACCTTCATTAGCTGAATCCGATCCCTCTTGCTTCCTGACACCTCAGGTTTCTTGGTTTCATCATCCGAGTCACTCACTTCATGGGTCGAATCCTCTTCTTTTTGTCTTGGCTTCCTCCTAATCTTGAATTTCTGTTTTCTTCGACTTACATCCTTTACCATTTATCATATTCATCACCTTGTTTTACTCCTTGTCATCTTCTCTTTAACCTTAATTCCCTTACACTTTATCACCTCAATTTTGTCACCTGAA
The DNA here is from genome assembly GCF_016835505.1 of Polypterus senegalus. Taxonomy (NCBI): domain Eukaryota; kingdom Metazoa; phylum Chordata; class Cladistia; order Polypteriformes; family Polypteridae; genus Polypterus; species Polypterus senegalus. Next base: position 170,631,953 of record NC_053154.1, read on the forward strand.
TTTACTAGCACTTCCCAGTTTCCGACATCTGTCTACTTTTTCCCATCTGATTGCCCTGACGATTGTCACATGAATTCACTGTCACTCATCTGCTTCTCATATTGGTCCCAGCCATCCATACAGGGGTACTTTGACTTTTTATGGGATGATGTGCCTGACTCCACCAAGTCTTCTTCACAAATATGGACACTGGATTTGAGTAGCACTCATCCAAGGTCAGGAACAGGAAGGCCTTAGATAACAGGGATTTTACATTTGCTGATTCCTTGCTCTTCAGCAGCAACCAGTTGGAGATGGGCTTTTCCAGAGGGGTCGAGGGTTGAATACCAGCAGCGGGCGTTACACTGCACCAGTCTCTGGCTTCTACCAGCTGACCACCAGCCTACTTATCGGTAAGTATCTTGAACCAGGATAGGGTGGCACCCAAAGGGTCAGAATTAAAGGGTGGGAGTGAAGTGCTCTGGGTTTAAAGGGAAAACGTGAGTGATGTATCTATTACGATATTCACAAAAGGGTATTCCCCTAAGACCCACCTAAAAATCTCCTTGCACTATCCCCTAGGGCCCAAGAGTTGCAACAAAATGGAATCATGTCTCCCTGCTTGTCTTGGCATTCCACACACTGGGCGTTTGTGGTCTGTGTTGGGGTGTGCCCCCTGAGATAAGGTTGGCATTCTATTCCCAAGAAAGGGCGGGCTCCCTTTTTAATAAGAACTCCATGTTGACATGTTGAACAGCACAGTGTATCCACCCTGGAGTTGGGTGTGTATGCCTTCCAGGTCATATAACACACACTTTGGAGAAACTTTGTTTCCAGAGGCACTATATTCCAGTTTGCCATAAAAATAACGATTGACTTCTACTTGGGGGAGACAAGATTGTGTCATTTGTGTATTGATCTGCAGTGATGCACCATACTGCAAAGTCTATGTAAGATGAACTGCTCTGTCTTCTTGACTTATGTTTCTCATCAGCACCACATCCAATGTTGACAGTCTTGGATGGTATCATTCACCCATTTCCTGAACATACTTAATACTGTTTTAGCATTTTAACAAATTGTTGTCAGGCAGTGGGGTATATCAATAGTTAAAATGGCAGAGTAACATAGATGAAGAATTTACTTCACCTTCACTGACTCCCTCTGTGATTCAGGGCATGTCCTTTGATCATCTGGTCTTCTTAGACCCTGGCCCATGGTATACCTTCTTGAATCTATGAGGAACCTTCATTCTTCTGTCTCTCTCTGTACCACAAGTGTCAAACACAAAACCTGGAGGGCCACAGTGGCTGCAGTTTTTTGTTTAAACCATTTTCTTGAATCATTTGCTAACGAAATGGGCTGCTTTTGCCTAAATTTTTAATTGACTTACTTATTAAGATTCAGAACCCACATTTTACTTTTCCTTAACCAGCAGCCAAGAGACATGTCGGTGCAAAGTGAGCTAATTTAATGAGCTAACTCGGTTCTTAGAAGGCCACCATGTGTGCCCTAAACATTTTCTTAATTAAAAGCCATTTCTCACTGTTATTGAAGCTTGTTTTCCTTCTGCCAAGCTAGACATTTTTTTTTTTTGGAATAGCACCATTCAAATGGTTTGTGAACCAGAGGAGATCAATACTTCTTGAGCCTTTTACTTTTTTCTTTTCATTTATTTTATTATGGTGGTGCAAATTGGATCAAGTAAGCGGCCCATCTGTTGGCTCACTTTCCATCTCATTGTTTGGCTGCTGGTTAAGGGAAAAGGAAACCATGAAGCTTTCTGAACCTTAAAAACAGGCCAGTTCACAGCAAGGCAAAAGAAGGATGTTCTACTCATGGCAATAACTGATTACTAATTTAGAAAGTGGCTGGAGCCAAAATGACTGTATCTCTCTATGAATAGACTTTGACATCCCTTGTTCTCTAGCGAGTGATCTTCTGAGCTGTTGCGCCACCAAAAAACCTTTTCAGAAAGCACGGTCATAAATGCTCTGATAAATGTACCAAGTAGAGTTTTGGTTCTTGGGACAAAAGCAAGTGCTGCATATGCAGGTTTTATGCATACAGTGCCTTATATACTCATTGTTATCGGTGCACTTTACGTCTATACCTTCAAAGTAATTGTGGAAAAAAATATGAGGCACACTGCTATCAAAAAATCATGTTAAACAGATAAAAATTCAAGTCCATTATTTTCCTCACTGAATCTACCAACAAAAATAATTTGCCTATGAATTTGATATACTGCATGTAGTTTAGGATAGGCAGCACTTAGGCCTCACATATCCAGCATTCTGGTATCAAATCTCACCTGCTTATGGAGTTTACATGTGTTTCTCATGTTTTAGTGGTTTTGGCTCCAGGTACTCTGGAATTCCTGTCACAACCCCAAATGTGCTGGTTTGGTACATTGGTGACTCAAAAGTGTTCCTTTTTGGGTGTATACTTGCACGGGCCCTATGAAGGACTGACACTATCTGGCACTGTTTTCCGGCCTTGCAACCTGTGCTCCCTGGGTAGGCCTCTGTGCCCCAGCAACCCTGAACTGGATTAAAGGATAAGGTTGGTATTTTCCATGTCACTTATTTCATCATAATCATGTTATATATTAGTTTGCCACATGAAACTGTGTCCTAAAGTGAAGCATATTTTATAAATTTAAGAAAAAATCTAGTCTACTGTTACTTTTTATAATGGAGCCAATGGGCTATTTGTAAAGAAATGCCTTTAAAATTTACCAAACATTTGAAGCGGCAAAGGTTTCAATTTAAGACAATGCATTCGACGTTTCTGAGGCACACGTGTAAACTGAAAATACATTGTGTCAGAGATCCTTGGTCCTGTTTTCATGAAGTAAGGATACATTTCTTGCTTCTTCAGCTGTTGTGTGTAGCGTTATGACAACCCAACACTGAAGCCCACCAGCTTATTATAATCTGAATGTCAGTGTGGTGAATAAATGCGCATTACAGTTTCATTGTACTGAGCTGAAGACACTGCAGTGTGTTTAGATTTTTGAAAGGGTCAAGCCACCTTTTCTGTGGTCCGCCCAATTAAAAAAAAATAAATAAAAATGAAAATGAAAAGAGCAGAGATCTCAATGAGCTGATTGAAGCACCACATACCAAAATATTGATTATTTTAATGCTTGATGAGTCACTCTTGTGGAGGATATGGCAATAAAAGAACTGAGCCCCAACATATTTGATTGAGTAAATTCTCTATTGCTGCTATTAATCAATTGATAAGTACACAGGGGGCGAGGGGATGGGTGTGGGCATGCAGACTCCATGAAGAACTTGGCACTGTGAGGCAGGAATGACCGCCTACTCTGCCTCTGTTAAAACATCTGTACTAAGCTTACCTAATTAAACCTGGGTGAATTGGCACAGCTAAAGTGGCCAATGTGTGTCTGTGCGTTCATCCTGTGATCAACCTGCACCCCACCCAGAGATTGTTCCTGCCAAATGTCCAGTGCTTGCTGGGATAGGCTGCAGCTGCCCCACAACCCTGACCTGGATAAGAGGGTTTGGAAGTTGGGTGGATGGATGAATGAGTGTCTATTGTGTCTGTTCAGTTCTTGTCACTTGATTTCATGCTATGTGCCTGCTCAATATTCTTTCTCACTGAAGCACATGCAAGCAATATCAATCAAGTGGCAGCAGGCAACATCTTTGCAAAATAATAAAATAAGCTTACAAGTCGGACATTTTCCAGTGATTGTCTGTTTGTCTAAAGAACAGTGACAACAATTAACATTTTGGCATCAACATTCAATGTTAAGAACAGCACTTATCAATGACCTTCTGAGGTGAACCCATACCTTGGGGATGAAAGGGTGCCACTGAGGAAGATGAACGTGGTAGCTGGTGAAGTGAAGAGCACAGCCAGTCTCCTTTTAAAACAGCTGAATCTCACAACAATGCTTTGATTTTTGCTTTCTTACAATAAACAACATGGATACACTGTCTTACAATATGTATGTTAATCTCAAGATGTGGATCAATACTCCATAGCATTTTTAACATAGATAAAAGAGCAAGTTCATTAAGATTTAAGGCTATATAATGGGACCCGGTACACATAAACTCCATTATAAAATGCAGAAGTGGGATAGTTCTTTTTTTTAAATTTCTAAAATATTCTTCACTATAGAATGCAGTTTCATGTGGCAAACTAATATATATTCTGATTGTGCAGAAAAAAACAAACTTATCCTTTAAGTGGGTTTGAGAATTTTGTTTAATTTTAAAAAGCAAATTATGCTGCTTTTAAACATGCTGCATCTAAACTGCCAGCCATTTGATCAGATCAGCAAGTGGGTGGCTGGACAGAGTGACTGTGACTTACTTTACTATCTGTGCATTTACTACTGAGCTGATGAACTCCATGGCAGATGATCTCTTTTTTGAGTGGCTCCAACTCAATCAGTCTGTGCAGGCAGAAATGACACAACACAGTGCAAGCACAGCGAGATCCAGTGGAACTGATGTTTTAAAACTGTGAACAGCTCATGCTGATGATCACCAGGGGATCCTTAGCATCTAGCACCCAGAATATCCCAAACTGGATTAAGTTGCTTTGAGAATGATAATGCGACAGACATTTGGTAGCTCAGGCTCTGGCTCTGTGAAAATCCTCCCCTGCTCTAGAAGGACTCTCTCTTTTAGGTGATTTAAGTTTGTGGCCGATCAGGAAAAGTATTAAAACAGAAAAAAAGCAAATGTAAAACTCTGATTTTAAATAAAGGTGTGTTTTACCTTCGTGCCCAATATAAATCAAGGGAGTATCTGATTACTTATAAATGTCTGATATTTTTTTTTTTTTGCTTAATCTTCCCAGAAAGCAGTGAATCACAGAAAAGGCAACAGTCCAGGCCACAGGATTGCATCCGTGTGGCAGTTTGCATTGAGTCCCTCTGCCAGCGCAACATGTGAGTGCAAATCATTGTTGACAGCATAAAGAGGGGTCATTCTTCTTGGGGGCTTGGAGGAGAGGTAGGGGTTGAATCCCCTAGACATCAGCTCATTTGGATAATAACAGGCATAGGGAGAAAAGGCAATTTTCTCATTGGTTGGAAACCTTATGGATGAGGTGCAATTCTGTATTGTATGTTACAATCCATTTTAACCAAGGGCTGCATTGTGGTACAGCAGTTAATGCAGCTACCTTTCAGCTCGAGAGGACTTGCAGGAATTCTAGGCTAGACATGTTTGTGTGAAGTTTGCATGTTCTCCCAACATTTGTATGTAAAGACCTGCATATTATATGCATTGGTAACTTTAGGTAGTATGAGGTAAGAAAGGGTTGATGCATGAACATACCTGCGAATGATGCCCCATTCCTCAGACAGGGTTGTCCTCTCATATTGCTGATGCGGGTCAGGCAGCTATGATCATGGAAGGATGCATGCTTAATGTTTACATCTTATATTATTTTTGTGAGTAACCCTTCAACACCAGAAATCAATACTGGGTGCTGGCAGCAATGCTGGTGCAAATTGAGTTTTAGTCTGCCAGCAGAAAGCAACAATACAGCAGAGACAGGATACAAGCAAGGACATTGCATAGAATGATGTGTGTGTGATCCAGTGGAGAGTCATTTTTAAATGCGGTTCTGAGCAGGCTGGGATCTTCAAAGCCTAAACTTGGTTTGTGACAGGAGTTTGTTTATTTATTTAATGTGTACCTGTCTCTGATAACATTTGACACAAACAATTTTCATTTTATAATGAACTCAGTGGTTAATCTGTTATTGGAGGTACTGCCATGCTGGCTTGTATCTGAAATAAATTAATAATCTTGTTAGAAAAGTACCTATAACAATACCACCTCCAGGCACTACCACTGTGCCTCAGTAATTTACTCAAAAGCTCTATGTGTTTGTCTTTTTCTCTTAATATGTATAAATGTTAGACAGGGTCAGATTAAGACCTTTAGATGCCCTAAGCACTTAAACGATTTTGATGCCCCCATCTATATGAGCTGCACTCTATCTCAATAGACAACTGAACTGAATAGCCGACATGACCAAGACAAGAACGATTCTGTGGGCCTCAGTGGACAGCGTGGCAGGGACCAGTCTAATTTTGTTGTATTCCCAAGGTTAATTTATATCAATAACCTCTATTATTACTATTTTATTATTAATATATATAATTAAAAAAGATCTTTTTTTTTCCATTTAATGTGGGAGCCCTTTTCTGTGGAACCTGCTTCAGCGGCACCATTTGCAGTTTTGTACTATATGGTCCATAGTAAATATGGCAATGTAACATTTCTGTGGTGCCCTCCTTCCCTTGATGCCCTAAGAACATGCTTATTTTGCTTAATATTAAATCTAGCCCTGATTTTAGGTTAGAAATGCACACAGCAATGGACAGAGAGTCAACAACAATCGCTGGACAGTTAGTGTGTGTGTGTGTATGAGACAGCTATCCTATTTATCCACTATAGTGCATAAACTATTAAAAAAAATAATGAATCTTCATTTTTCCTCCATAGTCTCTGGCCACACTACTTCACCCTGCCAGTGAACCGCGGCTTCAATCCTCTCTGGCATTTCAGCTTTTAGCAGGGAGTATCTGCTTACAAACCCGCCTTGGAATACTGTCCAGGGCAAGAATGGAATACTGTAATGGAATGTTAAGGGTTGACTGTGAAGCTACCAGATTCACCAGGCCTCATGGCCTCCTAGAACTTACACTGCTGCTCCTTGGCATTCTTGTTGAAAGTGCCTGGCACTATATAATGTTCCTGTCAAGTTGTGGACACGCTTTATTATTTTTAGTAATATGTTTAGTCTGTAAGGAATATAATTTTATGTTTCATCGCTTTATTTACATTTTGCTTGCATGGTGTCATCAATTAATGATGTTATAGGTTTCTAGGTGTTGTGCGGCTACACTACATTGTTTTTAGGTATCTGCATTCATGCACATTGTGGCATCTTGCATTTTTGTCAGCATCTCTTTTAAGAGTTAGCCACACGTTAAATGTATGTCTGATCTTTATCATAATAATTAAAGATTAATAAAAGGTTTCTCAATGGTGACATTTTCATGAACCAAAGCTTTTCTCCAAATGAAATGCACGTATTAACATTTTTATTTATATCTACCATTGGGGCATTCTTGGTTCAAACTCTTTTCTAAGAGTTATGGGGAGCTGTTTCTAGACACAATAGACTTAATGTTTTACATACTGCCAAAAATGCATCTACCAATGCCACTGAATATAATAAAACAGCATACGATTCCCATATGACTGAAAAAAGTGACAGACTGCTTGCACATGACATTTGATTAACTAGGGTGGGCTTTTGATTTAAGAACCATGTTGGGATAGATGTGTACATATTAGAAAAGAATGCCTTCAGCACATCTAAACTTTATTGTGATTTACTAGAAGATGTAACCATGCATCAGTCAGTCCATTCATTTCCTTAACCTGCATTTTGGAATTGCGGGGAGCCTAATCAAAACCCACGCTAATTCATATTCACTAAAATATTCATTTAGAAAAGAATGTATAGATAAGGTGAACTATACTCATTCCTCAAACTTGAGAATAAAATTCAGTCATTTTAGCCAAAGTGACTCAATTTTTTTCCAAATTCCTTTTGCTGACAGGCTGTTTGGCCTTGATCCAGAATAATCTCGGATGGGTGGGCCCTACCACATTCTTACCACCATTTTTACCACCTGCTGGGCATTGTACTCAACCACCTAGGAGTCTCATGATACCACAACTTAGACAAATTGTTCTCATGCTACTTGGGAGGAAAAAAAAACAAAAAACCTTGGGATGTTGAGCGTGTCCTTACTGGTGAGAAGCGTGACTGCACTTGCTAGTTGCATAATTTGAAACCTCTAGAAGAAAGTTAGAAAAGGAACTGTATTTACTACTTTTTACAAGCTGTCGACTTCAACTTTTATTTTTCAGATGTATAATGGTGATTTTCTTTTGACTTCAGGGGCTTACACATGCTTTCAGCAAACATGGTGGCAGTGGTGATCCATTTTAACAGAAAAATCTTTCCCTACATAAAACTGTGATGTTTAACAGTAAAATAAACAGTTATACTGAAGGTAATGAATTTGGGAAAAATAATTTCTTAAAAATGTATATTCTCGTTTCCAAGTCTGCTGTAGTTGGGGCAGAAAAGTAGCCAAAAATGCAAAAATCTTTTCTATAGAACAAAATATACTAAAGGAGTTTAGTGAAAACTAGATTTCAAGCAGTGTACAAAGCCATCTCTGCCAAGTTTCATTCAGCTTGAGTATTTTGATATGCATTCTGAAATAACAACACACTCACACATAGGTATTACTCTGAGCGTGGTCAAAGAGTGGTCTGAATTGCGTAAAATTTGTGAGTGTGCAGATAACTCAAAGTTGAAATTTTGACCCCAGCACACTTTTCTGATGTATTGTACAATGAGCATATTTTATGTGTGTACATATATATATATATATATACTGTATATTAGGGGGTTTGCCCCCTGCTCGCTTTGCTCACCAACCAAGGCCTGCGCTATATGCCAGCCACTTTGCGTCTCCACCGCTCGCGTTGTGAAGAGGGGGGCTGAATGCACCCCAAGGAGACGCGGTTGCTCCTCCAAAACCCTCTCTTAAACGGTGATACATTGGGAAACAAATACAGTTTTTTTTTTTTTTTTACCTCCTCTTTGCTTGATCAGCTGCTGGCTTGTTGCTGCTGCCGTGCTGTGTGATCTACATCTCGCATGCTGCTTCAAACATTTAAAAGCCTGTGCAGCAGCTGTCATAGTCTTTGTCTTTTATTTCCGGCCTTGGGCGTGGTTAAATCTCTTGGCACAAAGTCTCATCTCGTGAGACGTGAGTTCTTGATATTTTTTAGTTTATAATTTAAAAACAGAATAAGAATCTGAAAATCTAACATCATCACATTAAAGTTTGATAAATTCTGAAAAGAATGATACTGAATATATATATGTAGGTTTTAAAATAAGCCTGATTTAAAGCATGACAAAAAAATGACATAAAAACATCACATAAAATCTTTTAGGCTTAGGGTTAGGGTATATATATATATATATATATATATATATATATATATATATATATATATATATATATATATATATATATATATATATATATAGTGGGATGCAAAAGTTTGGGCAACCTTGTTAATAGTCATTATTTTCCTGTATAAATCGTTGGTTGTTACGATAAAAAATGTCAGTTAAATATATCATATAGGAGACACACACAGTGATATTTGAGAAGTGAAATGAAGTTTATTGGATTTACAGAAAGTGTGCAATAATTGTTCAAACAAAATCAGGCAGGTTCATAAATTTGGGCCCCGTTGTCATTTTATTGATTCCAAAACTTTTAGAACTAATTATTGGAACTCAAATTGGCTTGGTAAGCTCAGTGACCCCTGACCTACATACACAGGTGAATCCTATAATGAGAAAGAGTATTTAAGGGGTCAATTGTAAGTTTCCCTCCTCCTTTAATTTTCTCTGAAGAGTAGCAACATGGGGGTCACAAAACAACTCTCAAATGACCTGAAGACAAAGATTGTTCACCATCATGGTTTAGGGAAGGATACAGAAAGCTGTCCCAGAGATTTAAGCTGTCTGTTTCCACAGTTAGGAACATATTGAGGAAATGGAAGACCACAGGCTCAGTTCAAGTTAAGGCTCAAAGTGGCAGACCAAGAAAGATTTCGGATAGACAGAAGCGGCGAATGGTGAGAACAGTCAGAGTCAACCCACAGACCAGCAACAAAGACCTACAACATCATCTTGCAGCAGATGGAGTCACTGTGCATCGTTCAACCATTCGCACTTTACACAAGGAGATGCTGTATGCGAGAGTGATGCAGAGGAAGCCTTTTCTCCACCCATAGCACAAACAGAGCCGCTTAAGGTATGCTCAAGCACATTTGGACAAGCCAGCTTCATTTTGGAATAAGGTGCTGTGGACTGATGAAACTAAAATTGAGTTATTTGGGCATAACAAGGGGCTTAATGCATGGAGGAAAAAGAACACAGCATTCCAAGAAAAACACCTGCTACCTACAGTAAAATATGGTGGTGGTTCCATCATGCTGTGGGGCTGTGTGGCCAGTGCAGGGACTGGGAATCTTGTCAAAGTTGAGGGACGCATGGATTCCACTCAGTATCAGCAGATTCTGGAGACCAATGTCCAGGAATCAGTGACAAAGCTGAAGCTGCGCCAGGGCTGGATCTTTCAACAAGACAACGACCCAAACACTGCTCAAAATCCACTAAGGCATTCATGCAGAGGAACAAGTACAACGTTCTGGAATGGCCATCTGAGTCCCCAGACCTGAATATAATTGAAAATCTGTGGTGTGAGTTAAAGAGAGCTGTCCATGCTCGGAAGCCATCAAACCTGAATGAACTAGAGATGTTTTGTAAAGAGGAATGGTCCAAAATACCTTCAACCACAATCCAGACTCTCATTGGAACCTACAGGAAGTGTTTAGAGGCTGTAATTTCTGCAAAAGGCGGATCTACTAAATATTGATTGCATTTCTTTTTTGTGGTGCCCAAATTTATGCACCTGCCTGATTTTGTTTGAACAATTATTGCACACTTTCTGTAAATCCAATAAACTTCATTTCACTTCTCAAATATCACTGTGTGTGTCTCCTATATGATATATTTAACTGACATTTTTTATCGTAACAACCAACGATTTATACAGGAAAATAATGAGTATTAACAAGGTTGCCCAAACTTTTGCATCCCACTGTGTGTGTGTGTGTGTATATATATATATTGTGACGGACAGCCGGGTCCCATGCCCGGCAGGGACGCCCCTGCTGCTTCTGTCCCGGGGGATTCGCCATGGGCAGTCCAATACCTCCCGGGACGCTTGGTGGCAGCCTCCCTGGCCGACGATGATTCCCCAACCGCCCGCAGGGCTCCATGGGAGATGGAGTCCTCCACAGCTTGGTTGGGGCCCAGCATGGCCGCTAGGGGGAGCTGCCTGCTTCCCACAGCCTGGCTGGACGAGTTTTCAGCCCCACCCGGAAGTTCAATTAGGACCAGGTGGTTATTCACCTGGAATGCTTCCGGGTGGGCTATAAAAGGCCCCAGCCACCACCACTCAGAGAGCCAGGGTTGGGAGGAGGAGGACTAAGCTTGCGGAGGAGTGGTGGAAGAGAAGGTGGAGAAGTGAGTTTGTGGCTTTGTACTTTTGGGACTGTGTTTGGGCTGTGTGGCACGGGGAAGACGTGTCACACAGCTGAAAAAACTAATAAAAGCCTGTGTGTTTTGTACACGTTGCCTCTGCGTGGTCTGTGCCGGGTCGGGCGCTATATAGCGCCTTTTACAATATATATATATATATTAATTAATCATACATATATACCCCTGCAAGTATCTATGGAAAGTAGTATGATGTTTTGAGCAGGATCACAGGGAAGCTTCAGCCTATCCCAGCAAGCACAGGGCACAAGGCAGGAACAATCCCAGAACAGGCTGCTAGCCCATCTCAGGGCAAACACCACACACACACACACACAAACACAATGGCCAGTTTAACAAGTCATCTTCTTTCCCATAGCTATGCATTTATTAACTATTAGAACTTGAATGTTGTTGCAGGTTCACATCGGCTCACTGCAATGAAATTCACACTGTGGCATTCCCATAGATTAGTGACAGTAGTACAATATCAACAGCAGACAGTTAATTAAAAACAATATGTTAAATAAACCGTGAGATGATATATGCAAGGGAACACCTAAGAATATCACTGTATACTGTAAATACATGACAGTACTACTACTGCTGCTGCATGCACTTGTCATTATGAGCGTTTGTCTAAGAGCCTGGTGGTTTATTTAATTAAAAAAAAAAAAACAAAAACAAACAACCTGTCCCCCAGTCTAGCAGTACTAATTGTTAATTGCCCTGTCATGTTTACCAGAATGGAGGGAGGAAAGTTACAAGTCAGTTTAACTTACTAGGGCCATGCAATTTGATCAAATGTGCTCAGTATACCTGTTTCATAGAAAACTGATGGCTGTACACACACTCGCTTATACAGGATTAAATTTAGAGTAATCAGTCAGCCTAACAAGAATGTCTTTGGGATGTGGGAAGAAAACAAGGACTTTAAACACACACACACACGGGCATAGGGAGAGCATAACAGCCTATACACCTAAAGTGAGTGGTATTTGAACCCAGTACCCTGGACCTGTGAGGCAGCAGGCTAACCAGTGTATCACTGGACTACCCAGGGTAAAGAGTTGTTGTCAGTAAATACATTGCCACCTATTGGAAAACATTGGAAATGCAGATTTTCTAAACCAAAATTAAATGGTACCTTCAAAAAAAGTGCTGCTAGATCTGAAGTTCAGAATATAACAAACTCTAGCATACTTTTAATTTTGTCAAATTTCAAAACTCCATGTTCTTCTGTTTTGATAAAATTATGATTTAAAAGTAGCACATGAATAAAAAAAAACAATACTAGCCCCTCTTATATTGCTCTAATTCATTATTTATCTAGTTCTTACACTCCAACACAGACTCTGTGGGCCTGCTTTGGCTCATTGAGAGTACCTCTACTCATGAAGGGTGATATTGTTACTGCAGAACATGAACACATAAATGCTCAGATTCACCTTAACCATGTGATGTAACAAGTGTCACAGTACAACTGTTAGTCTAAGTAATCAGGCTGGGGGCATAAGATTAGAGGAGAAAAAGACCCAAGCAACTGCCCACTTCCTAATTAAAACTGATTTCACTTTACAAAATTACGTAGACATAATAACGGCTGAGAGTCACAAAGGACTAGCAACAAAGTGATTCTGACTTGTATGGAATGTGCTATGCTGGAAAGTCTATTGCTGTAGGGTTATTTTTCTATGGGTGGTTGGCACAAAGTGCCCAATTGGCAATGAAATGCAGTTTAACCTCCAGATGCAACAGAGGTATGCTGTGAATTTGTAGGGTTGGAGAAGAAGGAGCAGGTGCTGAACCATCTAGCGCAAAATGCAACAATAAATTCAAGCTTGCATGCGGTGAAATTTGGAATTCCTAGAGATATTTACATTACTGTAATTGGTACTGGATCACCTGAAGTCTGTGAAATAAATGAAAATGTGAAATGAATGAGTGAAAATTTGTCTGGATCTGCAGGATTTGGCTTTTTGATGTCTTAAAGTCAGCAAACGGTACTGGATTGCCAGGAGGAAAAAAAACATGGATTAGGCAGAAATGACTGGTGAAGAAAATTAGAGATTTCTCTGGATTGTCAATTTGTGGCTCCTGCATTTCTTATGGCCAGCATTGTGTTGCTTGGAGATGGGTTTGGATATGCCAGACAGGATTCTCAGTTTCTGGCAGGTGGCTTTAGGTTACTGAGACTAGATTCCAAAATACCAGAGGACTGTGCCAGATTGCCTGGAGGTGGCTTCTGCTTGCTTAGACAGGACTGTGGATTTCCTGGAGATGACTTTGCATTGCCTGGAAATGGCTCAGCATGGGCGTAACTTCCACTGGGGATATGGAGGACATGTTCCTTGCTCTTTCTGAAATAGCATCTTTTTGAATTCTATATCCTCCTAAGGGATCTACATAGCTAAATCTGGTAAATGGAGCTAAATGCAGACACCCATCTAGATTATAGCTATGGTCACCTCTCAGAGTTAGATAACATTAATAACAATGTGATATGGATTACAAAATATTGATGGGGGAAGCTCCACAACACGAGTGTCATGCCAGAGTGCTCTTTTGAATTTTAGAAGTAAATTGGGGTACCAGTCTATGAGTGGAGAGAACTGTCGGGTCAGGATTCAAATGTTTATAAAGAAACTATCAAACTGGCCCCTTCCAAGCTCTTGATCGATTTGTTTTCGTGACATAAGTGAACCCATAACAAAGGAGAAGTAATGGCATGCCGATGAATTCAAAGTGAATTCGATAGGCAAAATAAGGGTAACTAGCCTTAAAAGAGATGAAAGTAAAGAAAATAGCAGTCTTAAAATATGAGCCAATCTCCCTCACATGCTTCAGTTTCATAGTTGTTGAAAATCCATGCCATGTGCCTCTTTGGCCAGTCTTCACACTCTATTTAGAAACAATGGCTTCATCAAAAGATTATGGTCGCACACGTAGAGAGCTACTCTGGATAAAAGCCTGCTTGTGTTTTTGTAAATTGCTGTATCTGTTGGAGTCAGAACAGAGATACCAACACTATGCTTCCAGCTGTGGGTACTTCCCAGACATCTGTTTCAATTTACACTATAAGAAGGTGGCATTCTAAAACCTACGTGTGTTGCCTTATCCCTGTAACAGATTTAGCACTGAAGGCCACAAAAAATCGACTGCCCAAGCTTTCTGTAGCCCACTAGCTGAAGACCTGGGGCCTCGTGCATAACGCCATGCATAGAATTCACACTGTAACATGGCGTATACACAAAAGCAGAAATGTGTTTACGCACAAAAAAATCCAGATGCATAAACCTGTGTGTTCGCCAACTTCCACGGTCTTCCGCTACATAAATCCCGATCAGCATGAAAAGTAACGCACGTGCACGCACCTGCTGTCCCGCCCAGTCTCCTCCCAGAATTACACGTCTTTGAATATGCAAATCAATATAAATAGCCCTTAAGCTTAGTGTTCTGTGAAAAGGCAATGGCAAAAGCACGGGGGAAATAGAAAAAGTTCAGCGAATACCAAGTGGAGGCAAGTGTTGGTTTAAACAGTGGTATAAACAACAAAAGGAAGTTGATCGAGTGACATAGAGTGTCGGAGAATCTCCAAAGCTCAAGTTCACAAAGTCACACGGTGCCCGAAATAAAAAAGAAGTTGTCACATATCAAAGTTGCCATGAAAAGGCACGTTGTAGCCTACCGTCTGAATTTCATATGAAAGCTTATTAGGGTACAGAGAAAAAAAAAAATAGGCACACAGTGGGGAAAAAAGCACAAAATGTCAATTTTAATCTCGAAATTTCCACTTTAATCACATAGTTTATTTTGTCATTAAAGTAGAACATCATAAACATTTAATTTACTAGTTTCTCAAATCCCATCGTAACTAAAGTAGCACTACGTGCTTCTGGGCTTTCTCTTCCTCCGACAGGACACAGAATCCATTACATTCGTAATATTACAGCTCTCTTAATAATTTAAATACTGAGATGTATACTTGATTTCATTTTAATGATGATAGGAGTTAAAGCATGTTATTAAACATGGGAACACGGTGGCGCAGTAATTGTGCGTGACCTTCGATGAAATAATTTATTGCAGCAGTACTGTCTCTTTCAAACGTACTAACCCCCAATTCCTGTCCTTACTTTTCTTTCTCCAAATACCCAATCGCCACACAATCAGCTCTATAATAGACCTTAAACCATCTGTAAGCTCAGAATGCCGATTCTTCAAAACTTTTATGGAACATTGAAATATCTTCATACTACATGTTTAATTATTCTATCCATCTATCCTTCCAGTGTCGGGTCAGCACCAGCAAGAATACAGCGCAAGGCAGGAACAATCTTTGAACGGAGCACCAGATCCTTGCTAGTGAAGCGACACCGTGTCCTCAAATGTTTAATTATTAACAATATAAATTATTTAAATTAAGTTAGTTTTATCTGTATAATATAATAAACGTATTTTGCTGCATTTCATCTTAAAAATGATATTGTCATCATATGTAAATACGCGCTTTATAAAGTGGCTCAGGTTGTGCAATATTATAACTGTATCGCAAGTTTACAGTGAGGTGATTGTACTTATAAGTACAAACAGTTCTACAAGGAGCACTTGATGGACTGATTGAGTACGTTTATAGTTCTTGGGATGAAACCCTTTCTGAACTGCGAGGACCGTATTGGAAAGAATCTGAAGCGTTTGCCGTGTGAGAGTAGTTCAAATAGACAGCATGGCTGAGGCAGCGTGTACTTGATGCTGTATACCGGTAATTCTGTTTCTGATCAGCTGAGTGGTGCAGTGAGAGTAATATGAAAAAAGATGATCTGCTGTGGCAACCCCTAACGGGAGCAGCTGAAAGAAGAAGGTGGTGCAGTGAGAGTAACAACGCTAAAGCAGCTATGGTGTTTGGAATAGTTTGGCCATTCCGTGGACCATTATATTGTTACAGGTTAATTACAATCAGATGCATTAAATTAATAAACATTATGCGGTTCATTTCAGTGTATTTATAAAGTCGAGTCAGGGATGTGGATATAAAAAAGAAAGGGTAACCACACATGTACAGTAGCACTGCTTTGACGCTGGGTGCCACCAGTTTGCAAAACCGTGCGCAGAACTTGCGTACGCCAGGGTATGAGCTATCGTGGAAATGTGCGTGGCTTTAGGTTTTATACATTGCGATTTGAACTTGGAAACAGGCTTACGCAACATTTTTGTGCGTATGCACCATTTATACATGAGGCCCCTGGACTCCCAGCAAGTCGCCTTAACGTGCCTGCATTCTAAATTTGGGAATCAGAGTCTCTGCAAATAATAATCACCATGAAAAAATATTACACTTAACAAAAACTATCGAATAAATTTAATGTTCTGTGGTGGTGACTTGTTTTTTTTTTTTTTTTGCTCCTCCAGAAAAGTGCTACTGTATTCTCTAACCAAAGCTATCCATACATTTTTAAACAACTTACCCCCTTGCTGGTGGGGCTGGTGCATATTACTAGGCCCAACCAGGAATTCCCTTGAAAGGTTTTTCCATCCAAATCAGTTTTTTTTTGTTTTTGTAGCTGCTCGTATTTTACTGAACATTTTACCGCAAGTCATTTTGAAGTTTTCAGGCTTCTAATTTCCTATAATCTTATTTCGCAAGCCCAGAATGTAGATTCTCGCTTACCCTAAGAACTCTGTCTGCAGCTTTCATTGCTTGTTTGGTGGAGATTTAAACAGCTTTTCATTTTTCTCTCCACAGGTCTCTAGAGACAGTAACAGCTGCGGGTCCACCCGGTAGCATCTTCACAGTCCTGGCAACTGGAATGCTTTTCTTACAGGTACCAGAAATTGAGAACCTTCCAAATTAATACTGCCTGAGATGAAGTGGGGGCATTGGGGAGGGTCACATATTGGGTTTCTTCACAACATATTTTTGGTTCTGAGACAGAAAAGTTAAAGTTTACTATCCCAGTTCGAAATGTGAAGAAGTGCAAATTTCATCACCATCTGCCAGAGGGAGAAACATCATAACCATACATTTCCCTAAGTAAAATGTGATGAATATATTTAAGGCCCTCAACAGACAATTCCTTCTTCAATCTTCCTTAATAATCCACATTTTTTACACTACTCATTATCCTTTTTTGTATGCGATAATGAATTTGTGATTCAGTCAGATTGATGCAGAGACTTCTCACACAAGGAGAGAAATATGTAGCATCTCATCAGGTAAGAAACATGTTCAAAGATGGAAAAACTGGATCATGTAAATTCAGTTAGAAACTGCAACAGAGCAACTGAAAACAGTTCATCATAAAAGACGGGTTCAAAACAAACTGATGCTATGCACAAACTTAGTATTGAAAATATATTCAGCTGGATAAACAAGTTAGAATACAATGATAAAGAGCCTCATCTCCACAATACCTTTCTCAGTAGGATTCAAGAACTGTATCTGTTCAATCTGTGTTGTCTTCCCAAAGACAGGGGCTATTTTATCTTCCTCACTCAAGACAGAATTGATCCACATGATCCAGTTGACCGGCATCTTGAGATTTCCTTCCTCCAGAGGCATAGAATTTAGTGACTTCACCCACCTCCACAAGAAAGGAACTTTACCTTGGTGATGTTTCTCCTTTAGAAAAACAAGACTTTCTGTCACCTTGATTGGGCTGCTTATGCCAGCAAGAGAAACTTCATTCCAAATTGTCTTTCCTCCAGAGAAGATGGGATTATTAACTCTTGGTTAATTTCTTTTTTCAACAGAAAAAGGAAATTAATAATTCTCTCTTCTTGACTAGGAGGATTTAATTTCTTCGAGCTGTAATGGGGTGTGTTTTGATCTACACGATCTGAGACTGGTGAATGGCCTCCAGATAAAGGAATGTATCTTAGAGATGAGACTCCTCTGGCAAGAGGAAGAGACATTACATACTGTAGGTGTCTCACTGAGAAGTGGGAGAAAAGAAAAATATAATTGTGATTTCATGATGTTCACTACCGGGGAACCAATATTCATGTAACTATCATGAAGCCTAAAACCTACTTAGCTGGAACAGGAAGGGAATAGGAGCTTGACATTGAAAAGAAGTAAATGAGGCAAAAAACTGAGTATCGGTCATCTCTTCATTCGGTGTTAAAAGCACATGTAAATGGTATCAAATCGGCATCTGCTAGGGTACTAAATGAGAAGGCCAGACCAGACTCCCCCTTACTCTTGCTGGTAGCACAGGAGACATTCATTCCCTGCAGCTTTCATCAATCACATCATTTCACATAACAAAACCATTACTAAACCTGCAGAAAATCAACCCCTCTGATCCACAATATACTTGATGTATTTGTCAGTGTTCGAAACCGTAGAGCTCTGGAGTACCTGCTGGTCAAGTAGGTCTTCTGCTTATATTATTTGCTCACAAAAAAAGGAGGTGTTTCTTTAGTGTATTCAAATCTTGCCATACAAATGGATGTGATTGTGCTTGAGTGGGCCATTCTAGAGTGGGGGTGAATTTTAAAAGTTAAGTCTGTTGTACTAAAAAAAAGATTCTTTGGATTGTAGCCTAATGTAAGGTTGAAAGAAGGAGGATTTTCATTGCTTCAGTAATTGGGAAGGCCACAGCTTCACAGTTACGGGACCTCAAGTTCAGATCCACGCTGGATATACTTAATTTGGTTCTTTACACCATTGCTTATTTCAGACCTGTATGAAAAGACTTTAGTAGCTTAGCTGTTGATTATAGAGAGTGTATTTAATGGGTATTATATCAGTTTTATGAGATGGAGACTGTAACAACTCCTTCACATTTGTAAATGGAGAATTTCTCATTTGAATTGTCATATATACATCTTTCAATAACTATCCATCATTATAGCAAGTGACATACGGGGCTAACATATATCAGTCTGATGACACCCTCTATTCTGTTTGAATACGGCAAAGGCATCCTTCGATATACAAGGCAGAGGGAGTCTCATTTTAATTTGTTTTTTTCAAAATAAACAAAGAAAGTTGAGTCATTCTGGACAATTCCATTAAAAGGGTTCTAACATATTAAAGACGAGCAGCCATCATCTTACAGGTCTGTCATCATAGAACCTGTGATATGAATCAAAATGCCTGACACTTTGTTTCTGTCCCCCTCTCTCCTGCAGGCTGGCCAATACGTCTCTGTTTTTGTGGACAACGGCACAGGCTCAGCGATCCGCATTCAGGAAGGATCCCACTTCTCTGGGATTCTGTTAGGTGTGTGACACGTCACTGCCGTCCTGCCATCTACAGTAGCAGAGATCTTAACTTGCAACGAAGTGACAGGCCAAAAGTGTCAAAAGTGCTCCAGGTCTTCTGCTTGGTACCCAAGGAATATTGGAGGTCATGAAGACCCCCGACTGAAGTGGAAAGGCTGACCTGCCAGAATTTTTCTCACACCAGCCACTGCACTTAAAGCTTGTTTATTATGGGGGATGGGGGCATAGACGGCTTGTGAAAAAGCCTAAATATCATAAATTATCCAGCTACCACTTTTTTTTTATTAACTATTTATTATTTTAATTCCAAATAAACTTTTGTGGATTTAAGTAGTCTGTGACTGGCAAGTGGAAGCTCCCAATGATTCTATGGGATTGCATCTTCTTTAGCTAGAATAAACATTTCAAATCTACTTACATATATATATATATATACATATATATATATATATATATATATATATATATATATATATATATATATATATATATATATATATATATATATATATATATATAATCACCCCCACTAAATACTTGTGCCTATATGAACCTTTTGTGCGTCTATTTATTCTGATGTATGTCACCATGAGTGCAGCTAAACTAGACATGGCATCAGTTAAGTATGCTGTGATGAACTGGAACCCTGTCCACAGCCATTTCCCTCCCCAGTTCTAGACATCTGTTCTGTGCAATTCTGACCTGGATGAGGTGGGTAGAAAATGGATGGATGTGTTTACTCCAGTTCTTCATATGTCAGAGCATCTCTGTTTAAGTCTCTGTGTGTGCGTCCCCTCCTTTACCTGCATGTGCTCTGTGCGTGTGGGAGTATCTTATCTCTCGCCATCATGCCATGGCGCTGGCGCCCCAGTCTGAGCACGCACTCGTCTCACAGAAGCTGTGATCAAATCAGCAAGCGACGACAGAATCAGCTTCTATTTGGTGCAATAGTTTGTAGAGGCATTCTGCCACTGCTGCAAGCAGACAATCACTTACTCTCTAGCACCTGAGGGGAGGGAGGAGGGGGCTGCCGTCCCACCCAAGCAGCATGGCCAACTGTCTGAAAAAGAGAGACATGCTGCCTCAACATAATCTTTTATCTGTTTTTGAGCTGGAAAACCAGACTATTACAATACCCCTCATAGTGCTTTTTCCTATATTGAACTAAAAGAAGCAATGAAGAATAATGAAAAGGATAATAACTCTGCCCATTATTAGTATTATTATTCTTACGTTTGTCTGTAACTTTCAGTGTTGCTGATTTTTACCATACAAAAACAGGCAAAAGAAAGAGGTGTAGCATGTGTAATTTCCAGCTACAGGAAAAAGTTCAGATTTCCACTGTGAAAGAAAAAAATAATGCTTAACCATTCCAAGTTTTGTTAGGTAAATACGAAGCTGGTATCAGAAACCTAAAGAAATGGAAGAGTGTGGGGTGGGGGGGACATTCTGAGGATAGTGAAGGAACAGACATGATTGTTTACCAGCTCTGGCAACTACATCAGTACGTTTACTTTAAGACTTACAGTACCGAAAGGCAAACATCAGTTTCCTACTGATGCAGTTGCAAAGTCATATTTGTGCAGTCTTTCTAAGAAATGCATGCTTCTGCTTCCTATGCTGTGATATACAGTGGATTCAGAAAGTATTTTGTTCCCTTTTCTTTCAGCACACTTTATGGTATTGTAGATTTAATTTTACATGGATACATTTGACATTTTTGCCTATCAATCTACACTCAAGAACCCATAATGACAAAGTAAAAACATGTTTTTAGAAAGGTTTACAAATTTATTCAAAGTCAAAAACTGAAATCTCTCATTCATATAAGTATTTATACCCTTAATTCAGTACTTTGTAGAAGCCCCTTTAGCAACAATTACAGCTTTGAGTCTTCTTGGGTAAGTCTCTACAAGCTTTGCACACCTGGATTTGGACAGTTTAGCCCGTTCTTCATGATAGATCCTCTAAAACTCTGTTAGATTGGATGTGTAGGGTCTGTAAACTGCCACCTTCAGGTCTCTTCACATTTGATTTATGAGGTTTAAGTCTGGGCACTGGCTGGGCCACACAAGAACAGTCAGAGATTTGTCCCAAAGCCACTCCAGTGTAGTCTTGGCTGTGTGCTTTGGGTCATTGTTGTGCAGAAAGACTGAGGTTGTATGCACAGTGAAGCAGGTTTTCTTCAAGGACCTCTCTATATTCGGCTGCACTCATCATCCTTCCCACAATTCTGACCTGTCTCTCTGTCTCTGCTGCTGAGAAGCTTCCACACAGCATGATGCTATCACCACCATGCTTCACCACAGAGATATTAGGTGGGCAGTGCCTTGTCTTCACCAGACATAGTGGTTGCAATTCTACTCAAAGTGTTCAGTTTTTGTCTAATCAAGAGTAGAGAATCATTTTCCTCATGCTATCCAAGTCTTTATATATAATTACAGTACCGTGGCTGTCCGTTTGCCTGCCCAGGATTTTAAATCACCTAAAGCTCGCAAACTGTTTGATCTATTGACTTTATATTTGGTACAAAAAAACTACGTGGCGTCTACTATCCACTTTCGGGATGATGATTGACCTCCAAGGTTATTCCTCTTTTTATTTTATTTTATTGTAGAATCAACTCTCGGCAGTGGCCAGCAGGGAGGCCATTCGGCGCATGCGTATGGGCACTGTTCTCATCCCTATCACCTTTGCTGTCACTTCCTGTACCTCTTCACATCTCAAAATCATTCTTGAGGCAGATTGAAGACTAAAGTGCCAGTTTAAGTGAAAAATTAAAGAAAACGTACTAAGTAATTGCAACACAAACACTGATTTAATCAGTTTTAACGTGAAAAGATGCCGCCAAAAGAAGAGAAGAAGCGGACCGCTAGGATGGAGAAAAGAAGAGTTGCTCAGGAAACAGCAAGCGCATCAACCCCTGAGCAAATGAATGGTAACAGAGAAAGAGGAGGAAAACTAGGAAGGCTCAAGTCAAGTGTAGCCCCGTTACTGGTAATAATTATAATGCAATTAATTCTTTACATTTAAATAGCACTTTTCTCACTACTCTAAGCACAAAAGAGTGGAGAGGCACTTCAGCCACTACCAATGTGCAGCATCCACCTGGATAATGTCACAGCTGCCATTTTGTGCCCTGTACGTTCCCCAAAAATTATGATTAGGGGGCCAGAATGACTAGGCCATGAAGGGCAATTTAACCAGGACACTGGGATACACCCTGCTCTTTACGAAGGATGCCTGAGGATCATTTATTGACCACACAGATCTGAAGGATGGCACCATTTTTTCAGCACTGTGTCCCTGTTACTGAACTGGGGCATTAGGATCCACATGCAAACCATAGGTAGGCCAACCATGTTGGCTTCTCCCACAACTATTCCACTTTTCCTAAATTGTCTCCTATCCAAGTATTGGCTGGGCCCAAACATTCTTAGCCTCAGGTGGATTGCCTGTTCTGAAATGCAAGTGGCGTGGCTGCTTTAAACTGTCCAATGCCATTTATTCATGAGTGGCTTCTATCTAGCAATTCTACTGCTGCTGAGATGGTTTTCCTTCCTACAGGTTCTCTCAAGGCCCTTCTTGACCGGTTACTTAAGTTTGGCTGTGTGGCACACAATAGAAGAGTCCTGGTGGCATAAAACTTCTTCCATTTCACATTTACTGAGGCCACTGTGCTCCTGGGAATACTCAAAGCTTTAGAAATGGCTTTAGACCTTTTTCCTGATCTGTGATTCACTCTGATTTGACCGTGGAGGTCTACTCTACAGAGAGCTCCTTGGACTTCACATGGCGTGGGCTTTTGTCCCGAGAATCAGTGTGAATTGTGGACCTTCTAGACACAGGTTTCTAAACAACATGCATTCAAATTCAGTTGCCACACGTGGTCCCCAATCCTGTTCTTGACACATCTCACGGAGAACGAAAGCAAACTGGATGCACCGGACCACAATTTGTAGTGCCACAGCTAAGAGTTTGAATAATAACAGAAATAAGAGATTACAAATGTAGATTTTAATACAATTCTAAACCTTTAAAAAAAGTTTTTACTTTGTCATTTTGGACTATTGAGTATACAGTAGATTGATAAGCAACAATGGCAAATGTATCCATTTTAAAATAAATGTACAACATGAAGAATAAGGGTCTGAATACTTTCTGAATCCACAGGATATATTTTTTGCAAATACCCCAACAAAGCTACTACTTTAATAAGCCTTCATTTAGAAAATGTTGCCAATATCACCACCGCATCCTTGATAAGCACATAGCTGACAGGCTGACTGCAAGAGGGTACGTGAGCTGTGGTAAGGGGGGCATCGGCAAGGCTCCTAAAATCTTGTTCCACTGTAGAGTGGGGACGTGGTGCATGTTGGTCAGGCAGACAAGAAAACCTTTTACTGTGCTCAGTACACGTAAATCGACTTGGAATTAATAATTTTAAGGTTTTGCCAAGCATCAATGTACCATGGATGTCACACAGTAATGGACTGAAAACAATCCTGAAACTAGAGCTGTATGCAGAGTTACATTGCCAAATAAGGCGATAATAATTAAAACGAGATTTGGGTGCAGTTCAGCTCAGATCACAAAGGTATGACTGCTTTGCCAGTGTCAGATCAAATCTGCACCCGACTGTCAGCTTTTAACACAATATGTAAAGGAGTGTCATTTTACTAAACACCTGTAAAAACACTTTAAGATTTAAACATAAATCTGCATTTCTAGTGTGTGTTTGGCTCAGACTTTGAAAATGACTTAAAGCACAATGGCTACGCTGGCTATTTACATTTGCACAAGCAGACTGACTGATCTTCAGGCCGTGCGGTGTCCTTTCTGATGAAATGAAGTGATAAGCCAGTCTTTCAGCTAACTCTGGACCCAAGTCTCCATACTTTAGGGATCCCATGCCACAAGTGGAATGAAGGTATGGTTCTCATTTGTTAACTTCAAACAGTCTGGATCCAATTCCAGCTCCCCAAGCCAACCAGCAACCCAGCATCGAGTCACTTTGACTTGGAGGAGTTTCGGCTGCCTCACCTTCAAGTGTGACTCAGCAGTCACAACTCCCTTCTTGCCAATTAAGAATGAAACCAGTACGGTGACAAAAGCCAAGGAATGAGCCAATCCCAAAGGGCTGCCACTTTGCCAAGTACACGTGCAGTTTCCTGGAGCAGATCAATCCCCTGGTAAGCATCTTTAAGTCCACCACTTATTGATTCATGAGCAGGCTAGTCTTGCAGTCACTCATCTGGTTTTGTTTTTTGACTCGTGGCTCAGAAAACAGGAGGTCAATATATCGTGTATCTGGCAACCTTTGCTGTTCTACAAATTTGACAACCCAGTAAGTTTCCTTAGAGCTCCCTTCTCCTTTTGTGCTACAGCATCCATATACAATGTTGACTTCTGTACAGCTTCTTCAGGGTACCAGCCTCTTTCTCTACTTTAATGCTCACCATCAACCCACTGCACCACTCCTACTGGGGTGTAACACACAGAATCTTAGCCAAAACCTGAAAAGATGACAGGCAGCTGAGTGAAAAGCACAAATGAGACCGATTCTATGGGGAGCCAGTCAGCACCGAGGGAATGCATGCCCACTGTCATGTCTGGGCATCTATATAGATAGCCACCATGTCCTGGACATGCAGCCAAGCAGGCTGAATCTAATCTTGAGATCAGGGACTGCAAGGCCTCTGACTGAGCACAGATCAGGTTGTTAGTGTCCTGAAGCTTGCGGCGCCAAAGGCCCCATTATCTGTGCAGGGAATCTGCCGGCACTCTCTAACAGAGACAAAGCTCCGCACATTTACCTTCCTTGACAGCCTGTGGGGGTGAGCTGGGTGGAATGTATCCTCTGGGATACATTCCTCAGTTCTGCTTTCAGCTCACATTTGCTCATGGTGGACAGAAGGCAGAAGCACAAGTGGCCTCTCCCGTCACTGCCACCGGTATCCCAGAAAAACATGACAGACGGCTCAGCTGCCTGAAGAACTTGGCTTATTCAGAGCCAAAAAAAAAAAAAAAAAATGATGTCATTATATTTAAAACTTTCAGATTTTTTATAACTGTATCCTCTCCTGGCATTTTTTTTTTCAAATGCTATATGCTAACAATGTCAACCTTTTTTTTCCTTTCTGTATGAAAACCTCACATCATTTGTAAATCCAGAGCTGGTGATTACCATACAGAAGTCCTAAATACACAGATAAATAGACACTCAAATAGCATATATAACCTAAAGTAAGGCAGAGAGCTTGCCAAAATTCCAGATTTTATTTGAAACGCTAAAGTTCATATAATTGTTCATTCTGTTGAGGTTAACTGTTTAGTATTAGTTCAGGTATTTAATACATGATTATAAAAGATGGGCAGAAAACAAGACCAAAAGTGGTATTTACCTGTGCCCACCTCCCTCACTGGCTCCAGGCCCTCTGGTGTGGCATCTGCTCGAAGGTGGTGAAGTCAGCTTCGAATGTCACTGGCACAGTATTATCAGTTATGGCAAACAGTACCAGACCATCAGCACTTGCAAAACTAGACTGAAGAAGAGACTTTAGCCTTAGCTTATAAAGATACTTACCAGCCACTTGTACCAAAGACTGCTTGAGGGGACCCGTTGTTGAGGCAGCAACATGTTTCTCGTCTTCTGTTGAATTTCATGTTCTGTGCTGTGTATTGTCTCCTGCTGCTATTACACCATTGCCAGTACTTCGTGGGTGACGAGCAAGTTTGAATCTCATTGTACTAGAAACAATGAAAACAAAATGTATAATTAAATCATAAAATCACAGGTGACTATAATGTCAGTTTTGACATCAGCCACTCCTTTGGTCAAGTGTCTACCACACATTGCTTCAACATAATAATATCATGAAATATCATATACGACCTCCTCTGAAAAAATACATAAAAAGCACTATGGCACCTAATGGGGCACAAAGGACAACTTTCACGTTGTCACAGTCTTGCAACTTGAAATAAATATTTGCCGAAATGAATAAACTGGTATTTAAAGTATACCTGGCAGTCAGGATTGTCGGCTAGATAAAATCAGGAATGACCGAACTCTTAATAAACTCACGATTTGAAGTTTTAGCAATAAGTACTTACCGTATGTACTCGCGTTTAAGTTCTCCTGCGGATAAGTCGAGCTTGATTTTACCTTTTAATTTCCGGTATTTTATGATGTTGGTTGTAGAAGTCGAATGTGGACAACTCACGTTATTGGTCCAAGAGATTATGATATGCTAACACCCACCTGAGAGAATAACCATAAAGCACACTGCCTTTTATATGTATCGTGCCTACATGACCACACGGTAATACCCGAACTATTCCAAAGCTCCGTTTGCACCGATTTGTGTCTTTTGTATCTCATGACCTCATACACCTTTATCCTAGCAGCATTCCTTATCTATGATAGAGTGTTCGATCAGAAGAAAATATGAAGCTGGTTTTAAATTAAAAGTCGTTGAAGTGGCGAAAGAAATCGGTAACTGCGCTGTTGCAACAAAATAAAATGTGTCTGAGAAACTGATGTGAGATTAGAGGAAGCAAGAAGATGTAAAAAAAATAAATAAAGTGTCATAATTTTGAACGGGCGTATAAGTCGGGGTCTGATTTTATGATGGAATTTTCGGGCTTCAAGACCCAACTTATACCCGAGTATATACGGTAATCATCTTGTACATGTCAAGTGCTTACAAATTCAATTCACGTAGCACTTTACTAGTCCTATTTAACAGGCAACAAATTCTTTGGTAGTTGTGGTCAATGTTTCTCAAGCTTTTGTTGTCATGACCCACTTTTTCCAATGTTTCTTTGTGACCGAACAAGGGGGGTGGGCTCCCAGTCTGTGAATCAAGCACAACCATCGGAGATTTGTGTCAGAATGGTCGAGGCAGCTACCCACTGTGGCTTACTACCACTAGTAGTATCGGCAGCCCACAATCAGTGGCTGAGAAACGCAGTTTTTGGGGATTGTAGTTCGGAGATCCAAGATACTGTATACAGTTATACTACAAAAAATCTATTCTAGGCTCACTTTTGTTTTCAATCTATGTGCTCAGATTATAATAAAAACCAACATGAGCCACTATAGCTATGTAGATGACATGCAGCTTTACTTATCTGTAGCACCTGATGACCCAGTAACTCTGGGCCTTGTGATTGAACATCTTATGTGTACTTCAGAATGGGTGAATAGTCATTTCCTGAAGCTAAATGAGGAAGAAAAAAATCTTAGTGGTTGGCATAAATGAAAATAGTGAAGGTGTCAGAAATAAACTTGATTCCTTAGCATTAAAAGTCAAAGTGTGGGTAAAGAATTTATGTGTAATCATGGACTCCAATCTAAACTTTAACTCACCGATTAGCCAGATTACTAAGACTGCATGTTTCCATTTCCATTTATACTCTTTTAACATTGCAAAATGCTGAGAAAACAATTCATGCTTTTGTTTTCTGTTGGTTAGATTACTGTAACGCACACCTAACTGGTCTACCTAAGAAAAACATCAATCGGTTGCAAATAGTTCAAAATACAGCAGTAAGAATCTCAGTCAGAAAAAAAAAGATCTGAGCACATCTAACCAGCTTTAGTATCATTATTATGGGTTCTGTATGTACTTTAAAGTTGACTTTAAAACATTAATTGTATATACAGTAAAGCTTTAAATATTCTTGCTCCTTCATATGTTTTGGAGTGCCTGCCCCCCCACACTCCAAGTCATTATGTTAGATTTTCTAGTAGTGGTCAGCTTATTATTTCAAGCTCTAAGCATAAAAGTAGTGGTGAGGTGGCCATTTACTGTTATGCACCAAAAATAATTTACAAATAGAGATAAACCATGCTAACACCAAGGATCATTTAAAAAAAAAAAACCTGATTTGTTTTAAAATTGGGCTTTTTTGTAGCTACATTTTAGTTCTACTTCTAATAAACTATACATGAATAAATTGAAACTCTTCAGGGATGTGCAGTCTTTTCTAATCTCTACTTTCTTATCTCTGTAGTGGTATTTTGCACCACCCCAACCTGTGGCACTGTGCAGCCTTCTGTGATGTTAGAATGAAAGCGAATACCCCAACTGTCAGCAAAACCCACTGCAGTGAATCCACTGGGACAGAGCCCAGAAACAATGAAAAATTAGAACAGTCAAGACAAGAACAGGCCATTCAGCCCAACAAAGCACGCCAGTCCTATCCACTTATTTCTTCCAAAAAAGCATCAGGTCCTGTTTGGAAAGTCCCCAAGATCTTACTGGCTACCACACTACTTGGTAGTTTACTCGTTCTCTGTGTAAAGTAAAACTTCCTAATGTTTGTGAGAAATTTACCCTTAACAAGTTTCCAACTGTGTCCCCGTGTTCTTGATGAACTCATTTTAAAATAACAGTCTCGATCCACTGTACTAATTCCCTTCAGAATTTTAAACACTTCAATTATGTCACCTCCTAATCTTCTTTTGCTTAGTTGCTTGGATCTGCCCTGTCATCGTTTTTATATAATGGGATGATATTTGCTATTTTCTAGTGCTTCAGCATCTCTCCAGTGTGCAGTGACTTCCTAAAAATATGCGTCAAGGGTTTATATATGTGCTCACTAGCCTCCTTAAGAACTCGAGGATAAATATTATCTGGTTCTGGTGATTTGTTTGATTTCATCTTATTTAATCTGAGCAGCACTTCTCCCTTTACAATTTCCAAATCTCTCAGTACCTCCTTAGTAGTCGCGTTTACCTCTAGGAGGTTATTCACTTGCTCACTTGTGAAGTTTAGAGTGTCCGCCATTTCACTGTTTGTATCTTTTAATTCCCCTTTACTATTCCTGATGAACTTGACCTCCTCCTTGACTGTTCTTTTACTACTAAAATACTGAAAGAATCTCTTAGGGTCTTCTTTCGCCTTATCTGCTATATTCCTCTCCCACTTTTAGCCTCCCCGATATCCTTCTTAATGGTTGCCTTCATGTTCTCATATGCTCTATGATTCACTTTGCAGTCATTAGTCTTATATACAATACAAAGCAGTTTTTTATTTTTTGCAGCTTCTTTTTTTAAATCTTTATTAAATTTAGGTATGTATCTGTCCTGCATTACATGTAAAACATTTTTAAACCTGTTCCACTGCTCCTCAACTGTCTCCACACTTGAAAGCTTATCGCAGTCTATCCTACTTAAAATGTGCCTACCAAAATTCAACTTAACAATTTTAGTCTTTGCATCTGCACTCTTACAGAATACTGAGAATTGTATTATATTATGGTCACTTGATCCTAGTGGTTCAATCGCCTCTACACCCTCAATTCTATCCTGACTATTACAAAATACTAAATCTAGACAGGCTGCACCCCATGTTGGTGCTTTAACATGCTGTGTTAAAAAAGTCACCGATTACTTCTAAAAACTTTTGCGCTCCTCCATCTGCAATTTTATCCCAGTTAATATTCGGATAACTAAAAGACCCCCATGACTATATCACCTCCCTGTAAACTTGCCTTTTTTATATTACTAAAAAGATATGTGTTGAAATTACTGTCCGAGTTCGGGGGTCTCTAACACACTCCTAAAATAAGGCCCCTTCCACTAATGCTGTCCGGGTGAAGCCACGTTTCCTCACTAAGATGGGGCTCATTGTCCAACTGAAGAGGACTTGCATTTAAATTCTGTTTGGAATAAACAGCAACTCGACCTCCTTTTCTGTTGTCTATCCTCCCTAAAAAAATGTGCATCCCTCTATGTTATACTCATCCCTATCTTTGTTATTTAGCCAGGTTTCCGTTATTGCTATATCATCATAATTATGCTCTGCTACATACAACTCCAACTCACTTACCTTATTTTTGATACTTCTAGCTTTAAGGCAAGCTATTCTTAATGTGTTACTCCTTCTACATTTAAATGTTGGCTAGAATTTACATTACTACGCATTTTTATTTCTACACTGTTGTTTGTACTCCATGTATAGACCTAAACCTGGTCTGTCCTAAACTCCGTTCACCCCCATTCCCTAGTTTAAACAATCCTTGACTAGCCTACTCATACACCTCCCCAATACATTGGTGCCCTTCCAGTTCAGATGTAACCCGTCACAGTGGAACAGGTCCCTTTTGTTCCAAAAGGAGTCCCAATGCCACATAAAACTATACCCTTCTACCCTGCACCAAGATTTGAGCCACACGGTAAGCCTTCTAATCTCTTCAGTCTTACCTGGACTGGTGCGTGGCCCAAGCAGAACTTCAGAGAAGACTACCTTGTCAGTTCTGCTCCTTAGCTTGGTGCCTAACTCTATGAATTTGGATTACAGAACTGACAGACTACCCTTGTGTACGCCATTTGTTCCAACATGGACAATGACAAATGGATCCACCTCACTCTGGCCAAGAGCCTATCCACCCTTCCAGGGAGGTCCCCCACCTGTGCACCCAAAAGGCAACACACTGTGTGAGACTTGCTCTCTCTGGAGCACACCTGTGCTTCAATCCCCCCCAATGATTGAGTCAACAAATAACACTACCTCTCTCTATCTGGGAAGTGGTTTTGAGGTGGGCAGTTGGGGCTTCTCATACCTGCCTATCACATCAGAATCATCAGAGACACCATCCAGCTCGGCAAGGAAGCGATAACGGTTTGACACTTCTAATTCGGGGGTTGATGCCCCCAGACAGTGTGCACCCTTTACCCTACGCCTTGTAACCATGACCCATCTATTTCTACCTGTCTGGTGTGGAATCTTCTCCCGCGCCACCTTGGGGGTGTGCACACTCTCTCTCCAAAGGACACCTGGGCCAGGTCTGCCAATTGTCTATTACAACACAGGTCAGCCAACTCCTCCTCCAGTTCAGCGACCCTACGCTCAAAGTGCTGGATCAGTCGGCATCTCCTGCAGATGTAGCCCTCACAGACAACTGGCTCCTCCAAGCCATCATCTAAAAAGTCCAACATCCAACAAGACTTGCATTGCACTGGCCTCATTATTAAAATTTGATTTAGGATTAGTAAAACTGCCTTAACTTTTTTTTTCTTAAAATTAAAATGATTTAACTTCAATGGTAACACTAAGATGTGCAATATCTATTTTACACCTTTTCCTCTTAAGCTCCTGTACTGTATATAAGTTGTTTATTTTTTTTTTTTTTTGATAAGGGTAAAACTGCAGTAGACACTTCATTGCTCTTTCTATTAACTGAATTGTCACTTTACAACAAGGACAGCAGCCAACAAAACACACAAATAAAACAAAGAAACCACTTTTAATGACCAGATACAGAAACAATTACAAAAAAAACAAAAAAAAAAACAAAAAAACAAAAACAAAAAAAAACCACCAACAACAAAACATTGTTCAATTGCAGTTCAAGGCCTGGTGTCCTGTAGGATTCAGTCCAGCTGAGATGCTACTTGAAGAAATTCTGGAGCAGAAAACAAGACTTTGGGGATTTCAGTCTTGTTAGTGCTGAATGGCAACAAGAACAACTGTGACATTGTCGGCACATCCTCGGCGAACAGCTTCATTTGCCAAACGATGACACGCACTCTCACACTGAATGTCCTGCAGGGTCTTCCCTTCTTTCAGCTCCAAGGTCTGATCCTGACATCAATAAAAACAGGGTGTTAGCAATTAAAAATGGAGATAAAAACTACACCAACTCTTCTGGGAATCCATCAACTACTTTCCTGAAACACCAATCTACAGTCTACTCAGGCAAAAGTAGAATTTTAGGTGAAGTTTTTCAATAAAGAGAAGAGTAGGAAAGGAAACCAGTCTGGAGGAATATCTAAAATATCATGGTTTATTTTTCTTAAAGTGGTAAATGGCAGTGAGTTACAGGATTCCTCGATTATTCGTTGCAATATCTTGCATCTTCCACTTGGACAGAGGCAGTGGTGCTGTAAGAATCATGTTTTTGGACTTCTCTAGCGCCTTCAACACCATCCAACCTCTGCTCCTTAGAGACAAGCTGACTGAGATGGGAGTAGACTCGCACCTGGTGGCATGGATCATGGACTATCTTACAGACAGACCTCAATATGTGCGTCTTGGGAACTGCATGTCTGACATTGTGATCAGCAACACAGGAGCGCCACAGGGGACTGTACTTTCTCCGGTCCTGTTCAGCCAATATACATCAGACTTCCAATATGACTTGGAGTCCTGCCACGTGCAAACGTTCGCTGATGACACTGCTAATGTGGGCTGCATCAGGAGTGGGCAGGAGGAGGAGTACATGAAGCTAATCAAAGACTTTGTTAAATGGTGCGACTCAAACCACTTACACCTTAACACCAGCAAGACCAAGGAGCTACTGGTGGATTTTACGAGGTCCAGGCCCCTCATGGACCCTGTGATCATCAGAGGTGACTGTGTGCAGAGGGTGCAGACCAAGGTTATTATAGTTAACGAAAACTAAAATCAAAACTGAAACTATTATTAAAAAAACATTTTCGTAAACTGAAATAAAATAATTAACAAAACCGAAATGAAAAACTAAAACTAAACAAAACTATTAAAGTAGCTGGAAAAACTAACTGAAATAAAATAATAATTTACTAAAATATTTGTAGTTTTCGTTTTTGAATGAATATTCTTGCCGTTAGTCTTTAACCCTTTTAAGTTTCAACTCTAAAACAGAAAGTCATCCACCACGAGCCGCCCGCATATATTCATCCAGTGAACGGCAGCTGGTGAAGGAGGGCGGCAGTTCACACAGCATTTGCGGTGACAGAGCAAACTGAGTGCGGGTGCATAAAGCATGTGAAACAGAAAGTGATTTGCGTGCCGCCTTTCTTTGTGTATCAAGATGTAATTCAAATGGCTGAAATCAGAATGTGCTGGTCAATAAAACGTTTACCATAGAAAAATCACAAGTGAGTAACGTTTCAGTTTATTTCTCAGGTGTCTGCTATTTGTTGACAGCAATTCACCTGCCACTTAGCACAGGAGAAATCGTTTTACTTTCTCATATATGAAGTATACAGAAAGTATAGTAATCATGAAAAAATTCGACCTCGATATTTTGATGAATCTTGACGTTATAGACTAACCAGTGTCCAACAATACTGTTTTTTGGAATTGCGTGTGTGCGCGTCTCTGTGCGTGTGTAAACACGTTAACTCAAAACGTAGATAGATGGATGAAATTCGGCATGTGGTTGTTACACCACAATTGTAGATCTGTATTAACTTTTGGGCCAAATCCATCACCCAGAAGTGGTACTTTATCTGAACACATACTCAATTTTTTTTATTTATACAGCTGCAGAGTCCGATTTATTCAACTTTACTTTTTTAATAATTGTTCAATATATTATTAATTTGATTTGTTGTTGATGGTAATGTACATAATATTGAAATATAATCATTGTCTTGCAGTTTACTCCTCAAATATCCATCCCCATATCTGAGTATACAAGAAAGTCGAGGGAGAGCACTCCGGATTTTAAAAATAAAGCGGCGATCGAGACTGACTAGGTCATCATACAAGATCAGCATATTGTTACTGACCAATCACTTTTGCTTTAAAAACATTGTTTAACAACGAAGCGATACAAAGGTAGAGAGTCTGACAAGTAATGAAAAACTACTAGTGGGTTTTTGTATTTATTCCATATTTATTAATTTATCTTTTTTAGTTCATATTCCCAACTCAGAATCCCTAATATTGTGAAAGTAATCCATTAGCAGAATATTTTAAAATATTTGTCTCCCTTTTTTCAATGTTTTTCTCTCTCTCCCAAAATAGATAGTTGAAATATCATATTCTTTTTGTTTTTAACATCAGCCTTATCATATATATTGCATACCAGGGATTTTTCCTGCCTTGCGGTAGGCTCCAGGTTTTCTGAAATCCCTCGGGATAAATACGTTTTGATAAAGTATATATTGTTCCTAATATCAGACGCTGTCTCTGTTGTTTTATGCCTGTCCATACTCTTATTACCTGCTCTTGCCCTGCTCATTATGGGTTTACTGTTCTTATGGTGGGCTATTCAAGACTCACCACACCTAACCTTGACACTACATGCTTGTTGTTCTTTGTTTCCCTCAATACAGCTAGGTGGGGTCTGCACACTGATTCAAGTCTAAGAGCCTTGTTCTTCCTAAGCCCGTGTGATTTTCATGACAAAATATTTTAAAAATGATAAAACTGTCTAAAATTGTTCATATTCAGTGTCTAGTTTTGATTATGCTTGTTTTTATCAGACAAAAATAAAGCCAGATAATAAACCAGGCAGTATAGTAAGCTTCCACTAACATTAAACTCATATCCAAATCTGTTAAGTGTACAGTTTTGTCTGATTGTGACACAAATCTAACTCCGTAGGCGCTCCATGCCATAATTACTAAAACTAAAACTGAAACTAATATATATAAAAATAAAATAGAAATGTCTTTGTGAAATAAAAACTAAACTAAAACTAAAAATACATGATGAAGGAAAACTAAAACTAAACTGAATTTCCAAGTAAGGTCAGAAAAAATATAGAAATAAAAACTAACATAAAAAGGCAAAACTATAATAACCTTGGTGCAGACCTATAAATATCTGGGAGTGCAGCTAGATGACAAATTGGACTGGACTGCCAATACTGATGCTCTATGTAAGAAAGGTCAGAGCAGACTATACTTTCTTAAAAGGTTGGCATCCTTCAACATCTGCAATAAGCTGCTGTAGATGTTCTACCAGACGGTTGTTGCAAGTGCCCTCTTCTACGCGGTGGTGTGCTGGGGAGGCAGCATAAAGATGAAAGATGCCTGACGCCTGGACAAACTTGTTAAGAAGGCAGGCTCTATTGTAGGAGTAAAGTTGGACAGTTTAACATCTGTGGCAGAGCGACGGGCACTAAGCAAACTCCTGTCAATCATGAAGAATCCACTGCATCCACTGAACAGTGTCATCTCCAGGCAGAGGAGTAGCTTCAGTGACAGACTTTTGTCACTGTCTTGCTGCACTGACAGACTGAGGAGATCGTTCCTCCCCCACACTAAGCGACTCTTCAATTCCATCCGGGGAGTAAATGCAAAAACTACTCAAAGTTATTGTCTGTTTTTACATGCATTTTTATTACTATTTAATTTAATATTGTTTTTTGTATCAGTATACTGCTGCTGGATTATGTGAATTTTCCTCCTTCAGTTTAGAGTAGTAGTTTTCAGTAGTAATCTCCTTTATAATGAGATAGCCTAACACCTTCAGTCATACATCATTGTACCCAATAAGACATGAAGCAGAATTTCGCTGTACTCCGTACCTGTAACAAACTTACACATCATTTAACACTAGGTGAAAAAAAAAAATTATACTCTGAAACCAATTTTTATCCTCAGATTAATTAATATTTGTCAAATGACTAAAGCAGGGAAGATGTATAGAATATGGACACACCATGCTGTCATTTATGAGTTACATAAAAATAAATTGGACTATAGTGGGCTGAAACTGAATGGACTGGCTTGGGCTTTAATGGCATTACCACAGTCATTCTAAAACAGATTCAGATGCTGCACTAATGATACATTATGCTGATTTGCATTGTTTTATTATTCATTAATGTTTCACTTTTAGTTGCACATAACACAACCCCCAGTCGAACTCTGCATACTCTTTCAGGACTTGCCATTTACGCCAGTATTGGTCCTTAGAACACATTGCCCAAATACTGGGCTTTAAGCAGTCTTTAGAATTACTATTTAATACTCCAATCTCTCTGGCTTTGGTAACAACAGTCAAGTCAACTGGTACAACCAAGTAGCCAGCATCCTCTTTATATTTACACTGAACACCTTCTGATATGAAATGCCATACCTCGGTTCACAGGAGAATGACAAAATGAAATCTATACATACTCAATTAAAATTAAATAAAGATAAATTTATCACAGACTGTTTTTAAAATGGGAAAAATACATCCAAAAATAACAAATAAAATGAATACAACAGAAATGATGTATATCACAGGTAACACATTTCACATGAGACTGCAACACACTCTGTTTCACCAACATACATTTTTGTAAACCGAGTGGGCTGATTGAAAGCAAATCATCTTGGATCAGAATCTCACTGTTACAGACTTATAAAAACCAAAAGTAATTCTGGAAATATCAGTGTCAGCACAAAGCAATTTTTACCCTCAACATAATTTGAAAAAATAAATTGCACAAGAAATCCACACAACTTTGGCAATGCTCCTCTACGTCATATGACTAGGTTTTTAATCTCACTCTCTTTCTTCTTGAACTTTCAGCCACCTTTGCAACCCACAAATTGCTGCTGCAATAGAACCAATCTATACAAATTCTCCTTGGCAAATTTAGGAAACTTTTTCAGAGACCACTTGTTTATCTTACTTTAAACTAATATTCTAAAGGCGGCCCTCTTTCACCCCATAAGTCAGTTTTGCCTTTTTCCCTTTTTGTTTTGCAAAGCTTTGTATTTAGCTGAAAAGCACTAGTTTTGGTTCTTTATGGACCGCCATTTATATTTCACAGAATGGCACAACACATTGGATAAACATTTGAGAGTTAACTTGCATAACTAACTAATTACTGCAACCCGTTTTTCATTACCACTGACCTCAAGAGTGTCCAGAACAAAGCTGACTGCCTCCTCTGGACTGAATACCTTGAAGAGACCATCACAGGCAAGGATGAAGAACCTAACCGGGCATTAAAAGAGACAACATAACTTAAAGTACAGCAAGACCACTTACCTCTCAGCTATCTTACAAACCAAACAAGAAATGCTTTTCAGAAAGCAAAATTCTCTTTGATCTCCCAAAATAACAGTAAATACTAAGTAAAATCACCTTACAAACGAAATAAGGCAAGGATTGCAGGGCAGATATACATATTATGCGTGATCATAAAGAACAGAAATAGAATGAGTTGAACTATCTGACTGCATGTTCATGAAAACTGCCCCACACTCATTCCATTCTGAAGCTCATTTAAAAGACCTGTTACATGCATGAGTTAGTTTCAGAGATTTACAGCTGTAGAGTTAATTTAAGTGTGCTCCTGTGACTGCTGGTAATGTAGTTTGACAATTATAATGACTCAACACAACTAAACAAAACAGGTTTGATTTTGCCTTAAAACATGTCTGTTACAGCCTGCAACCAATGAGGACTTATCCTGAAGTAAAAAGCATAGAGTGCAAATACAAGTAATAAGGAACATGGGTGTTTGGACAGCACAAATAGGAAAGAGCCTCATCACTATGATGTCTTACATTCATATTACCAGGACAAAAGGAAAAAGTATAGCCTTGATTGCAGCTGAACGCACCATACACAGAAAGCCTCTGTACAACATCAAAATTGTCAAGTAGCATGTTAATTGGCTGTCAGCAAGGAGTCTGCGATACTTTGGAAAGTTCAAACAGTGCTGGAATGTCCTCAACAGAATCTTGTGATTTGTCATCCCTTGCGATTCCCAATTGTGTAATTGGACATTCGCAAGTTAGTGACATTCGTGTTTGACACGTCCAACAGCCATACATCATGTAATGTGCTGCTGGATTAACTGAACTCAGAGGCAATTAAAGTGGTCTTTCTGCTTTGCACACTTATTAAGGACATGATTTGTTTTCAAAGTTTTTGGTTTGGAGCTGGTAAAAATGACATAACTGGTTCCTAAATGCTGCTTCTGTTTCCATATCTCAAGACAATATATTTTAAGGAAACCCTGGCAACATCCAAACCCCAAAACCAACTCCTACATTAGTTTTTACTTCTTTCCAAAGCCTCTTGACTGATGTAACACATTTATTCACACTTACTATCAGCTCTGCAGCATTTATAAAGAACCTTATTGATGTGATAGCTACAAAAATGCTTTCCTCAATATTTAACTAAAAATTTTCTTCAACTGTTTCTTTGTGTTGCTGC
The DNA here is from genome assembly GCF_016835505.1 of Polypterus senegalus. Lineage (NCBI taxonomy): Eukaryota > Metazoa > Chordata > Cladistia > Polypteriformes > Polypteridae > Polypterus > Polypterus senegalus. The sequence goes on from NC_053154.1 coordinate 170,670,271, forward strand.
CACAGACGTCAAAGAATACAAGTCTGATTCCCACCCAGGCAGTGTATAAAGTTTGCACATTCTCCCTTTGTTTGCCTGTGTCTTACCAAAAACTGGTATTTTAAACCAAAAGCAAGCACCATTCAATCCATACCTCTTTCTTACTTTGTGTTTCTCAGTATCGCTTTACCAGCCTGTACTTGTGTTAGAAACATTTTTTTTTTTTTTTTTTTTTAAAACAAGTGTTTATTTACAGGAAAGGTGCTATAAAAAATATGCAATAAGGAAAGATAAGGGGGGTGTTATAGCATTAGGACTTGACTGACTGGGAGAAAATAAGAAAAAAACACAAAAAAAAAAACACTTTTGAATATTTCCCAAATCCAAATTCTTGGTTTCTTCCTCTGGATTAGATGCATAGACCTGAAGAATGTCTTTGAACACATTCACTGCTCTTATTTTTCTGAGAAGCATATGGAGTAAGAAATATATGACTAGCATTTTGAAAAACAACAATGACCCTTTATTGGAATAAGCAGTTTCAAAAGCTGAACACATGCTCAATAAATCATTACCAAATACCTCTGTATACAACAAAATGATGTTAACATTTTTTTTACCTGTCATTTGGAGTAATCTGACAGCGGCGTACATCAGGAGTACAGATCACACCACAGCGCTTAAACTGACCATCCCCTAGTGAACGTGAGACCTCTAGTACACCCAGTACTCTGCCGTCTCTGTAAAGTGAAAAGATGAGTAAGAACAGAATGAGTTTCACAAAAGTTCTAATTAAAAAAATTAGGAAAGACTTAGTTAATTTATATTTACTAACTTGTCCTTTTTACCCTAAAGAAATGAAGTCCTTTTTACTCTAAAGAAATGAACATATACCATAATCCCTAAACCTGAGGTTCTTCGCATTTATGAATGCAAGAATTCTGATATAGTGGTACAATATAATGCAGGTGGATTCTGTAATTCAGTATATTATACATAAACAAATAAACAAAATGAATATGTTTTTCTAATACATGTTAAACAAATTAACTAGTCTAGTTTACTTTGCAAATGCCCTGTAGGGCACTGGTCATAAACTCTGGTCCTGGAGGGCCACAGTGGCTGAAGGTTTTCATTCTAAACCTTTTCTTAATAGTGACCTGTTTTTGCTGCTAATTAACTTCTTTTGAATTAATTTTAACTGACTTGTTCTTGAAGATTCAGACCACTCAATTGTTTCTTTTTCCTTAGTTAGCAGTCAAACAATAATGAGATATAAAATGAGCCACAACATGACCAGCAAACTGTGCCCATCACACAATATTTGAAAATAAAGATGAAAGTCTTAGGAATGCAGATCTGCTCGGGTCCACAAGAGAGTTTAACAGTGCTCTTAGAAAAGAGATGCACATGTATGCCATTGCACAATGACAGCAGCAACAAGCCATGGAATTAAAGAACAGGTTTAATTAACAAGAATCAGCTCCTAACTAAGCAATTGGTTGGAGTTTGAGACCTTGACTTAGTTGGTCTTCAGTTGGCTCACTCACTTCACATTTCATTTCTGTTTGGGTGCCATTTAAGGAACGAAATGAAGCAATTTAGAGGAACAATGAAGAAATTCAGGGGAACAAATCTTAAAACACAAGTCAATTAAAGTGAAAGGAAAAGGAATTAATTAGCAGCCAAAATTGGTCACCAATTAAGAAAAGGGTTAGAATAGAAAACCTGCAGCCATTATGGCCATCCAGGACAGGGGTTTGAGATTCCTGCTGTAGGGGAATTATTACTGAGAAAATGACTCTCCAAGAGTGTCTAGTTTGAAGTATCTTGCACTCATACAAATGTTTAGTTCTAATATCTACCCATTATGAGGACTGTTTTAACCCAAATGGGAGAATGAGCAATGGGCCTGCTTTTCATATTAAATAAGCTAAAATAAGCAAAACTAGAATATGTAAGGCACTGGAATGATTTCATACTTTTCACTGAAGCATCCAATTTCTTTTCATCGAAATAAGCCATCAACTTCAGAAAGCAAAGTTGCATTCCATAAATGGGGCATCAGTTTATGTGAAGACCAGCACCTACCCATGCTTTTTAGTATTTTTGGTATTTAGTACACTGTATTAATCCCCCAGGGGAAGTCACCTTTTTCGCATGACCTTTTGGGGTCAGAGCTCAGGGTCAGCGATTGTACAGTGCCACTGGTAGCAGGCCAATGAAACAGACTGTACAGATAACCGAATTAAAGTGGCTCAGACAATGGAAAGAAGAATGGATTTTTACAACATGGAAAGAAAGTAAATTATACAGAATACCCATATGAAAGTGCATCAATATGTTTGTTCATCTTGTAATAATAATGGGGTGCAAAAGGATCCCCCAACTCTCAATCAGCAAACAGAAAAAAAATCCCTCACCATACTTATATTTTTTTGCTGTGTAATATTCATATGAAATGTAACATAATAAAACAGTACATTCTCATATCCATTTAATTCAGTTTAGCATCATGCGGGACCAGTGTGCATCCCGGCCCATTCACACACAACCCAGTTAAGGGGTCAACATAAAATCTCAAAACAATTTAACAAGTGCACACTTGGGAAAACGAAAACCCAGGGAAGAAAAGACAAGAATGTGGAACAACTCCACATGGACGACAAGCAGACTCAGGATTAGGACCAAGGACACTGGAATCAAGGAGTCAGTGGTGCTAACTGCTACACCACCCACTGAGGTGAAATGTCCTTTATAAAACATGAATTTGAGTTACCAAATAACCTAAACACATACCTTAGGAATTACAATAGAGGCTGAATACCAGGAGAAAAACCCACACAGACACAAGGAGAACGTGTAAAGTTCATAAAGATTGTGACTGGGCTGGTCTTCAAACCCAGTACTATGAAGCAGCAATAAGATAATGCCTGCAACTCTAAACTGGATTTAGCAGATTAGAAATGAAGAGCTGGATAGGTAAATGGTTAAACTATCGGATGGGCTGTTATCCCACCAAGATTTGGGTCATGCGTTTTAAACCTGGTAGTAAAAACATTCATGAACTCTCAGTGACAATGCCAAGGAGATAGTACATACAGAAAATGGATGGACAGATCTTTAATATTACAGCTTCTTTTTTGTTTTAATTATTGCATGTCATTTATGCTGGACTCTGCAAACAGATAAAACCCTTATTAGAAACATTCTATAAACCAGAGTCAATATTACATCCTGGCTCTCAGCCTGCCCCAAAGACGCGCACAAGGCTTAGCCAGACTCTCTGCAGCTCCAATACTCATTCTTTCATCACTCCCACACAGAGGAATGTACTTATGAAAACAAAAACACACTCCTAATTGTTTATGTGCACAGACAGGAATCGCACATTTTGAGTAGCTGCCATTTAGCACCTAATTTAGCTTAATTGCGCTGATGTGCTTTGCAAGTGAAAGCCACAGTGATGAGCTGCTGTGAAAACAAGGAGACGGGTGATAGCAGGGGGAGGGGGCTGTAGCTAAACTCTGCTCGTCTCCCTTGTAATTGTGTGGAATCGGCTGGATGTCTCCTGTCTAATTGCCTGAGTGCAGGCGGTTTCCGCGGCTCAGCAGAATGAAGCTTCTATTGCCATTTTTTTGGGTTTCTTGTCATTTTTGATGTCAATCTGGAGGCTGAGTGAAGCAAAAAGCTGACAGCCAGGCCCCCACCACTCAAGACTAGCTCTAACAGGTACGACACAAAGAGACAATTTTTTTTTTCTCTCTCAAAACACTTAAATAGGATTTTGGAGAAACAGATTTCTCCTGTGGCTGACAGAAAAAGAACGCCCCTAGAATTAACAACTATCAGTTAAAGATGTTAAATTCAGCAAGATAGCAACTCCCAAAACTCTCAGAATATAGATTATAAAGTAGCAATTCCATTTACTTTTTGTTAATGCTTAGAAGTCCTTTTCTTATTTTTTATTAAACAAAGACATTTACTCAGATTAAATCAATATTTAATTTTGTTCAAGCTGAATTTCCACACAAACTATACACCACTACAAACTGAGACTGATAGTTGCTTTCTTTTTATATGAGAGAATGTCAACATCACACAATATACTATTGTTAATATAATAATCAAAATTACAGAACTCAGAAGACAAACAAAGCATAGAGTGTTCAATTTATTATATTCATCTATCACTCAATATTAATTCACTGTACAATCAATGAAGACAAAGCTATTAAAAGTAGGTAGGGACATACCAATGGGTAAAGTATGATTTCAAATAAAATGAGAATTGACAAGACTACTAACTTAAGAATTGGTGAATTTGGCAGAACCACTGGCATGAGTGCAGCAGAAGCAGCAATGTTGCTGGTGTTTTTTAAAGGACAGTGAAATTGGTGTATTGGTAATCTATCAGTCCAAAAAAAAAAACTTCCCTGAAAACAGAGTTCTGTGTTCAGAAACTGAAGATGCTAAAGGAGGATGAAATGACATGTGCTTCTCACTTCTTCAATATGCCCATGTACACATTTAGTTTTTCAATGGGTTAATACTTCATTCCCAAGGAAGGGGAAGTACTGGAATGGTTTCAAGAACAAGACAGCGAAATCAACTTAAAGCAGTGGCCTCATCAGATCTTATTACAGTATATCATCTGCAAAGTCCAAAAATGGATACAACTGGATACAACAATTGTAAATGCATCTACTGCATATTGAACGCTTTGCAGTGTTCATGCCACAATGAATTCAAGCTATCCTGACAAGAAATTCTGAAGCAGTTTTATTTCAGGTAGTTGTGCTGAATAAAGTGTATATATATATATATATATATATATATATATATATATATAAATGCAAATAGGCTACTACATGCTGTGTTAGGGTTAAATAAAGCACAGTGTGCCTATTTATGTTTGACTGTTAAGATTCTGTGAACTATTTGAAAGAAAACAAGCATTACAAACACCCCATTAACTGACTATATTACAAAAATAAGATCGTGCAAAATGAAATATACCACACCACAGAAAGCTATACAGTCATTGTCAATTACCTGACAAACTCCAATCAAAAAATATTCATATAAATTGGTATTCTCAAAATTATTTATTTACAAGGACTGACACAAATGTTCTACATGTAGTCAAGCTGAACTTAATCTGGCACATTTGACATTTTTCACTTTAAGCAAGATAAAAGAGTACTTGATAATTTTTCATAATTATGTAGGGAATTAGTACATTAGATATCACATATTGCTTTAAAATAACATCTTCAGCTAGAAAAAGGGAGCACGGGTGATACATTTTTGTTCACACAGATAACTACAAATATGTGAAGCAACTTACCAAGTAGTGTAGTAGATTGGAATATTTTGGAGACCTTCAAGACTCAATGATATATTTTGCACAATGTAGGTGAACAATATACTGACAAACTATACCGGGCTGAATGGCCTGTTCTTTTTCAAAATTTTCTTGCGCACTTGGACTTTATGGGTAGTTTTGGAATCATAAGTACAAAGTAGTAATGACACTAAAACTTTCTTCTTATGTTTTGAGATCCTATTAAAATGTCACTGGTGCATTTGGAATCAAAACATGCTTTATGCTCCATCATCAAGCTGTACTGTGTTGATTGCTCTTTGTATGGTCACACAATACTGCCGTTATCTCACACAGTGATAGTCTTTTGCTTGATAAAATATACATCTGCTAATTGTTATTTATCAGATAGTTCTGCTTAAGTGAAAAGGCTAACATGTTACTTGTACATATGACCACTCTTATTTTTGCACCTCACTGTCTTTCAGTGATGCTGGACCCTATGGCAATGCACTTTGTTATAGGGTGTCTTTTGCTATGTATCAGTTTTCTCTTTAAAGTAGAGGGCTTCTCAAACCTCTGGTTGAAAGCTGCATCCTAAGCAACAACGGGGTCTGCAAGAGAGCAGAAATCAGGAACAGATATCCCAGCCGTAGTAGTCATAGTGCAAAACATTTAGATATACAGAGTTGTGAAGTACAGAGGTATTTACTGTTGATTTTCTCATAATGCCTAAGTACAGTCTTTTGGGTGATAACTAATGCATAGGCCTGGGTCGCTTTCCAAATCAAGAAGACTTGCCAAACATTCTATGGGATACAAGCAAGATGATATATTACCTTGATAAACACCAATCTTATCAAGTAGAAAAAACAACTTAAGTTTGCAGTTAGGGGTCTCATTTATTTATTTAAGGAATTTCAATTTAGATAAGGTTAATATAAAATGTGAAGAACAGATATCAAGCTTACAGGTATTTACCTCAAATAAGAAATATGATTTGTGGTGCTAAATAAAAGATTACAATGCCAGCTTGTTCTGAAAATGAACCCAATAACAGATAAAGAAAAGGCAGAAAATTAAAATTGCCACTATTTTAAAAAAAGAATATTGGTTTAGCCAATTTGCTTAGAACTGAACCAGTAAGTCAGATATGTAATGTCAATCTGTATTCTGACTGACAAAGTGACTCTAATCTTAAAACTGTATCTTCGTTTAACATTGCTGCATCTTCAAACCTAACATCACTTTACCATAAAAGGTGCACCAACCACAATTCACTCTCATTTTTAATTATGTAGACGCAAGTGTCCAACATTGCTAAAATGAAAAAGAAGACTACAGTTAGCAGAAAAATGCATGAGAGCAAAGAAAACTCTTTCACTGTATAAGAATCCTTTTTGGTGAGCCTGCCTGAGGCCAAGCAGTGCTCTCTTTTTAATCATCATGATGCTGAATGGCTAAGTCACAATAAATAAACGGAAGATGCCTGAAGACTCCCTTTTCTCATAATTGCTTATGCAGATAACGATGACAGCAGAAGGGGGGGGGGTTTATAGAGACAGAAACCACAAAACTGTCAGGTACTTTGGTGAGAGGTTTAAAGACACTGGAGAGACTCTCTAATACAATTTGCAGACAAAAAGAAAATAAGCTGTCATCATTATATTTGTTCAGACTGGTGCAATTTACATTGTTCATGCACATATCTCCTTCATGACACTAGTACGTTGTTTGTGCTCTCTTCATCTGAAAATGCACAAAAAAAATCAGTCATCACATTTGGTTTTTAAAACATCATAGTGCTTTTTTTTTTTTTTTACTTTGTACTATTGCCATTTTGATGTTTTTTTCAGACAACCCCAGTTTGTATTGTTTTGTCTCAGATTTGTATCAGGCAGATACAGAAAAAAGACCTGGGTGGCTGCAAAATATCACCACCACCGCAGTTCCTGCCAATCCCCATGCTCTGTGATAATGTCGAGGAGTTTGGGATGGTTTCCATTCATATTCTAAACCTAAAATTCAACTATTGTATTACAACTTTCTCTCAACAAAAAAGGGCTAAAGGCAGGGCCAAGTCCAGACAGGATGCCAGTGTATACAGTTGTGCTTGAAAGTTTGTGAACCCTTTTGAATTTTCTACATTTCTGCATAAATATGACCTAAAACATCACCAGATTTCCACTCAAGTCCTAAAAGCAGATAAAGAGAAACCGGTTAAACAAATGAGACAAAAAATTATACTTGGTCATTTATTTATTAAGGAAAATGATCAAATATTACATATTTGTGAGTAAAGCACAAGCACAACTGTAGCAGATCATGCTGTAACAACACAAAACATTTTACTTTGGAACTTGCCAATTGCCATGAAGAGCACATCACCCTGAATGAAACTGGAAACTACAGTACTCTGGTAAACATGCTGCAAACATAAGGTGAAAATGCTAACTCCCCATGTATAGTTTCCAAGGAAGGATACGAAACCAAACACCTACAGTGCAAGTAGGTTCAACTGTTGCCTTTTAACACTGTGGGTCTCTTCTGGGATTACAACGTTTCCAGTTTAACAACTTTATGTGTATCTGTGTAGTATAGCCTATGATAGGGTGACATCCACCTTTTCTAGGGCTGGTTCTTGCTATGGCATTGAGGGGCAGATCCCATTTCCACCAAAAGAATGAAGGTATAATAATATGAATGGGTGACTGATTTATTCTTTAAATTTGGCTGCAAAGCTCCATCATCATATGGTGAGGATACGCCAAAAGCTGAAGAGTAAATATATTTCAATGAATAGAAAATGCACTTTCTACTTTTTTTTTTAAACCGGTTACTTTCACTGATACATCTGTATATGAGCAAGATGTAACCTAACTAATCTAAAATTCAGTTTGAATTGTATATCTATATGTGCTTCACTTCCCTAAAAACTCTTTGCTGATTAAATGAAACATACAAATTCCTTAGTGTTCACCAATATCCTCATCCTTTCAAACGATGTAGTAATCAATATTAAGTTCTTATTTTCAAGATTCATCAGCATTGTAGCCATCTAAATTTTCAGTTTTGTTTTACCATTACAATAGATGTATATTTATTGCAAATCACACACTGCACTTTGTGAGTGTTTGTGTAGATGTTGCATATAAACACTTGCTGTAATATTTTAACATAATAAATTTTTTATTGTGCATTTGAGAATGTTATATGTGTTAATGATTATTACAGCAAAGGTTTAAATATATTTAAGGATCTTAAAATCTGTGGCCAGTCTTAATTTTACCTTAAAATAAACATTTTCTGATAAAATAAATATTTACAATGATTATGCTTTGGATAAAAAAAGTCACTATTGACTAGCAGTGGAATAAACAAAAAAAACACAGCAAGAGAACACACAGTAGAATCTACTTCCACTGAATTTCTCCATATTTTTCATGTAAAATACATAGCATGATAAAATACTGATATTGGTAGTTCTGAAAAAGTAATCCAAATGACAGCACTGAAAAAATATTGGAGCATTTGGGCAATACAAAACTATTAAATATGTTTATTATTAATGTACAAAGAAATAACCCAGTGGGTATAAAGAGGTTAATGCAATATTTACTTAGCAAGAATTATTTAAACAACAAATAAACAAAGACGACTGTAAGCTCATGCATGTTATAAGAAAAAGATTGTCTTTTTAGATGTTTAAATAGGAACAAATTTGTTAAAATATTTAATTAGAGTAAATGAGACTAAAATGGGCATGTACAAAAGGAGGAAACGAAACATGCAACCCTATCATTTACTTTAAATTAGCTTTTGTGGTATTTTAGAAATCAAAATCATGTATTACATTGCAATCGAAAGAAAAATATTTCTTGCTCATTTTACAAAACCGAAGCGCTATACTGTGAAAAATTAAAAAAAAATAAATAAAAAATAAAAACCATTAATTATCATTAGTTTATTACACATCAATTTTTAAACAGATGTACAGTGCTCACTTCAAGTATCAGGGCAATGAATTTAAAACTGAACTCTTTTGCTTCTTATGTAAGCAGTACATTTCAAACCCTTTGAATGCATGAAAGTACTTCTATCAAGCTGTTCTAATTTTCTATAGTTCTTGGCCATTCCTTAGCCACTGAAAATGTCTCTAGCTTTCTTTTGAAGGACTCAAACTACAATGTCCTTTTCTGAACATAAAACACATAATTGGCTGGAATTAAATTGGGGATCTAATCTAAACATTGTAACTCCATTTACTCCAAAAATCAACTTTTTGGTTGCATCATAGGGTCACTATTGTCATGTATACAGAATACAGTAGCTGTATGTTTTGGCTGCATGATTAAATATTGGCCAGTAGTCTAGAGGTTTTCCTTTCAGGCAAAACATTTCTATTCACAAGTAGTTATTCTGTTCCAATATTTACTGACCAACATGATTTCCTGAAGAGTTGGTATGCTATGGATCTCCAGTTTCTTCCTTTCTTCATACTGCAACCTTACAATCGCTTTAGTAGAATTTTCTCTTTGTCTTATTTGTCAGTAACACATTGTTCCAAGAACTCCTCTGACTTGGCTTTGGAAAGTTTGCATCTTACCAGTGTGGTTGATGGTTTCAGCAGGTGGTGCCTTCAAATATTCCACTACTGATTCTTTCTATAGCCAAATTATATTGTTTTACTTCTACCAACTTGCTCAATACCAAATGTATTGAGCTTGGGACATTGAGTAAATGTTTATTTAAATATCCTAAAAAGATATTTTATCAACAAGATCTGTATTTTTTTTTTTTTTTAAAGTCAGAAAATTTTATATGGGAGAAAAATCATTTGGTAAAAAATATACGGGAGATCACTTCAGTGAAGAGGGCCACTGTGGTTTTGACTCTATTCCTACTACCACAAACACATCACATTTTAAATGCACTTTTTTTTTTGTGTGATTATTGGTTTCAGAGATTTTAATCACACAAAACACACATACAGATGAACATGGCTAAGATGATTCTGTCCAAAAACAGGTTCAAAAACAAACATTTCAAACATTACCTAGAATTACTATGTTCTTATAGAGTTCTACCCTTAAGCGTTGGAAGATGTTGGGGATGCACAATGAAGCAGCTAAACAAAAAAGTCTTGCACCTAGCTAGGCAAGCTACAACAGATACAATAAGCTGTTCAGGCCTGTATGCTTTTATAAGATTTACTTACACAGTTTTATGACTTTTTAATTGATTTTTTTAATGTGAATTTCCATCCTTGCAGCAAATACTCAAAACAAAAAAGGTACTTCTAAAACCAACTGTACAATCGAGACATCTGAAATGCCAATTTTATAAAACACAAACATAAGGGCAAAAATTTATTTCACTAGTGGTGTGAATCGTAACTAAAATGGAACAAGAAATAAAGTAAACTCTATGAGTCTATGTTGTGACTCTCTCAGTTGCAAGTATAGCTTGTCATCACCCAATTCAGTTTTGAACCTTAAGTGTTTCAATACAACATGAAAGTAGTGACCTCTTGACAGATCCCATTATTGATATTTTCACAACATTCAATTCCTAACTTATCTGGAAAACGGACATTCCACAATGGAGCAATGGGCCAATGCATAAGGCCATCCAGATAGAGTGCAGAGTATTAAATCCTTATTTATTGTATTCTGTCCAAACTAAAATTACAGATTTTTTGAAACAGCATACAAAAACATACTCTACTAGAAAAGTCTGAAGCATATACATAGAAATGTTCTGTAATCTAAAACATACAACCCTCCTTCCTTTCTGAAAGATCACCGTGTTAAAATACAAATGGTTAAAAACATGTCACATCTCACTAAAAATTACTAGCTACAGTAACTTGACAGTTCTGGGGTTTTGTCCCCATTAGCTACAGACAACACTTTGGAGAGTGCCCAAGAGCGGATGAAGAGAACCCTGAGGGGTATTAACCATCATTTAATTCTCATGCTTCCACCGTCATAAAACCTGGAAAAGGTCCAGAAAGACATAAATTAAAACTTCAGCATTTATTGCACAAACACAACTCTTCCAGCTTGTTTTTTGTTAATTACTCCCACATGGAATCATTCCAGGGGGTGCGTAAATTAGGATTTTTCAGTGTGTGCTAACTATGCATCCAGAAATACCTTGAAGGGTTTTGGCACACTTCTCTAGGCAGCATGTCTTCCTCATTCTCTCACAAAGACACATCAACAAAGTCAAATGATTTTCAAGAGGGTCCTCTAAGGGGCCATGCATGTTAGCGCATGGACAATGTTTCTTTAGGATATTTCTTCTAGTTTTTCTCTCTCTAGTTCTGCAGCCATTGTGAAATCTGTTGGGAGGCCTTACCATCAAACTCATCCTTTAAAGTTAAAACCCAGACTCCCTTGTTCAGCTTTTCTTTCTGTAACCTTTGAAGGCTAAAACGTGCTTAAGTCATTTCATTTACTCTCAAGCTATGCACCTATAACATGCTTATTTTCATCCCTTGACTGTTATAAGATTGTTAGGAATATCCTACAAAAAGAGATCCTTTGGAGTTTTTAATCGGTTAATCCAATGACCGTCAAGCAATGAAAGCTACCATGAAACAACATAACATTCTCAAACCTGCCTAGTTAGATGTAATACAATTGTTTAAAGGATGCATAAGCTTATATTAAAAACATTAAGATGCACGTTTTTAAGAGTACATGAACAGTTTATAGCATTATTTTCTATGATATTCAGGAACTGTTTGAAGAGACAAAAACTTCAGAGAAAAGGTAAGTAAGTTATGCAGCTCTCCACAAACTCTGAAAACTAGATACCTAAACATATAAAGTAGTATTAATTTATTACTTATCCAGGTTACCTGTGACTAATATTTAGATAAACAGAAAATTAGAGCGTACTTAAGTACAGTTCCAGGGCAAAACAGGAAAATTAAAATTACAAAAGGGCTATAAGCAATGTCAAAATAATAAATTATGCCTCATAAAACAGTACAATATTTGATCTCCACTGTGCTCTTACATTTAAAAGCTACTATTTTCACCATATGCCTAAAATAATGTAGCACCTTCATTTGCAATTCACATTTAGAAATACAAACCTGCATGAAACTGTCAATTTAATCTAAGAGTTTGAACCAGAAAAATAAAAATATCTTGAAACCAAACCCAAATCAACCAAAACTGCAAATCTAGTACAGACTCTTGACAACATACTCAAGCAAGTATGACAAAATGAAAAATATGGCAACATTTGAAGAATTAAAAAAAAATCAACACTTAGTTATCTAGATTAAACCAGCAGCCAAACCACCTGCACTTTAGCACAGGCAATCTACCTGAAGCCCAGAGGGGACTGGGCAGTCTAATGGTCTGGAATCCATACAGATTTTATTTTTTTGTCCAGCCATCAGGAGTTTTTTTTTTTTTTGTTTTTTCTGTCCACCCTGGCCATTGGACCTTACTCTTATTCTATGTTAATTAATGTTGACTTATTTTATTTTCTATCTGTGTCTTTTATTTTTCTATTCTTCCATTATACAAAGCACTTTGAACTACTTTTTGTATGAAAATGTGCCATATAAATAAATGATGTTGTTGAAGCGAAGCATGTTTGGGCATGGCCAGTACTTGGATGTAAGATCATCCAGGAAAAGCTTAGGTTGCTGCTGGAAGAGGTGATGATGAGGCCATCAAGGGGTGCTTACCCTGTGGCCTATGTTTTTATCCCAATGCCGCAGTGCAGTGACAGGGACAATGTGATGTAAAAATTAGCACAGTCCAGAAGAGATGTGAAACCAAAGTCCTGACTCTTCTTGGGTCATAAAAGATCCTTGGACATCTTTTGAAAAAAGAATAGGGTGTTTCCATTTGTCCTGGCTAAACTGCTCACCAGAGCCTGCTCTCTCCCTAATCATCCCTTGCTTCTTTCTTGTTAGCCAACTCTCTCTCTTAACTCTTCACCACATAATAGCTAATGTGTGTTGAGCGAACTGGGACAAAAATTGTGGATGCCACATTTTGGTGGTTGTTGAAGTGGTTCCCAACTTGCTATGCAAAGTGCTTTGAGTAGGTTAGAAAAATGCTATATAAATATAGTTACATTTTTGTTATGTTGATTTAAAATGTTACTAATGAGAAAAAATGGAATCTCTATATAGGCCAAAGTTGTCCGAGATGAATACAGATTGATAACAAGCTTCCATTCCAGCAAGACAAATTAACTAGTTAACTGAAAACCACGCTTAAAATGAGAAACACATAGCACAGGTGTATGAATCTCCAAAAGGATGCACATACACTGAAACAGTCTTTTAACCAAGACCAAACATGCTTTATAGATCATTTTTGTAGTGATGACGGCAAAGAATAAATCTAGAAAGCTAAATGTCAAAATGGACATATGACAGAAACCCATGAAGCAGTAACTATAGTAAGGCATATCTAGCATGTTAAGGAAATGTAATTTAGGAATTTTTAATGACATTTTAGCATTGTTCCATTTAGGAGGATTACAGAGCTGTTCAATAATAATAATAATAAAAAAACCCTCAAAGACAAGACTCCATTCCTTCAGAAGAGTAGGACTGGTGTGCAACTATTTATTAGTCAAAATGGGCACACATTCTTCAACACAGCATGTTTTAAATTATTTAGTGTGTCATAAGAATTGTCACAGCCTCAAGATATAAAAACTTTTAAGAAAGCAGAATTTAATGGACTAAAAAATCTGCAGGTAGCAGAGAACTACGAACAACCAAAAACTGGATTACATTTCAAGAGAAATTTACAATCGTTTTCAAAGTCAAATATTAAGACACAGCATTCAACAGCTCCACACTAGGAATGTTTACGTAATCAGGACACACCTATTTTCAATATAAACTGTGTTACTATTAATTTAGACATTGAATGAACCATTTGGAACACTGACAAGTCTAACTTCTCCCTTTACCAAATTCTATAGGATTGCTCAATTTTAAAGAAACACCACACTGAAAAATTATAGATTTTATCTGTTAATTGCACTATGCTGTTTGTCAATATAGCAGAAAACAAACACTTATGTTTTTACATACAATAGAATGGATACAACAAAATTCCTGACAATGCTAATGGGGACCAATGCTGAACAGCAGCAAAAAAGTATGTGTGGTAGTTATGTACAGTGGTGTGAAAAACTATTTGCCCCCTTCCTGATTTCTTATTCTTTTGCATGTATGTCACACAAAATGTTTCTGATCATCAAACACATTTAACCATTAGTCAAATATAACACAAGTAAACACAAAATGCAGTTTTTAAATGATGGTTTCTATTATTTAGGGAGAAAAAAAAATCCAAACCTACATGGCCCTGTGTGAAAAAGTAATTGCCCCCTGAACCTAATAACTGGTTGGGCCACCCTTAGCAGCAATAACTGCAATCAAACGTTTGTGATAACTTGCAATGAGTCTTTACAGCGCTCTAGAGGAATTTTGGCCCACTCATCTTTGCAGAATTGTTGTAATTCAGCTTTATTTGAGGGTTTTCTAGCATGAACCGCCTTTTTAAGGTCATGCCATAGCATCTCAATTGGATTCAGGTCAGGACTTTGACTAGGCCACTCCAAAGTCTTCATTTTGTTTTTCTTCAGCCATTCAGAGGTGGATTTGCTGGTGTGTTTTGGGTCATTGTCCTGTTGCAGCACCCAAGATCGCTTCAGCTTGAGTTGACGAACAGATGGCCGGACATTCTCCTTCAGGATTTTTTGGTAGACAGTAGAATTCATGGTTCCATCTATCACAGCAAGCCTTCCAGGTCCTGAAGCAGCAAAACAACCCCAGACCATCACACTACCACCACCATATTTTACTGTTGGTATAATGTTCTTTTTCACTGTGGTTCACTGGAGTCCCAAAGCTTTAGAAATGGCTTTATAACCTTTACCAGACTGATAGATCTCAATTACTTCTGTTCTTATTTGTTCCTGAATTTCTTTGGATCTTGGCATGATGTCTAGCTTTTGAGGTGCTTTTGGTCTACTTCTCTGTGTCAGGCAGCTCCTATTTAAGTGATTTCTTGATTGAAACAGGTGTGGCAGTAATCAGGCCTGGGGTTGGCTACGGAAATTGAACTCAGGTGTGATACACCACAATTAGGTTATTTTTTAATAAGGGAGCAATTACTTTTTCACACAGGGCCATGTAGGTTTGGATTTTTTTTCTCCCTAAATAATAAAAACCATCATTTAAAAACTGCATTTTGTGTTTACTTGTGTTATATTTGACTAATGGTTAAATGTGTTTGATGATCAGAAACATTTTGTGTGACAAACATGCAAAAGAATAAGAAATCAGAAAGGGGGCAAATAGTTTTTCACACCATTGTATATTCTAGATGCTTCAACAAACAGAAGATGATTTGGCCACTGCAATATCAAAAACAGATGATGAAAAACTCATAAGTACTGCATTTGTGTGAGAATGAACAACAAATGATTCTATTATTCAGTTCTTCAATTCAGAATCTTGATTTTGTTTAAATGACCTTGTAAACAAGTGGATTTTCCAGAAAAGCTTTTCTATATATAAAAATTATATCCTAAATATAGACTTGGAGCATAAAACTGGATACTCAACAGTTAAATTGAACACAAGGAACCTCAGATTTTTTTCATGGCCGTTGTTGATATTGTTTGCTGTTGTTCACAATCAATCCCAATTGACAGCTATTGTGTCATTAATTTTGTTGTTTCTGTTCTCCATAAACACACATTAAACAATTTGTCATAGTCAAAACTACAAAAACAGTGTAAGAAACAGTGTCACATTTTAAAACAATACCCATATTACTATAGAGCAAAATGGGGAACTCGTACCGTACAGTGCCTCCTGATTTCTGGATACGCATTCTTTCTTCATACTGTGTGGGGTTGTGCTCCCTACTTAATGGCAAAGCAGTTATCTTCTTGTTCTCTTCCTCAAAAACTCGGCACAACACTGCCTGAAAGATGAAATAATACATCCACTTTATAAACTAACTTACTTCAATCACTTAACTTTTATTTTACACAGAGCTTTTTAGAGGAAAAAACAAAACACTTTTCATATGTTCTTCTAACCTGATCATTGGGGTTGCAGTTGTTTTGGACACTACTTGTACTTGAGATGTAAATGTCTGTTTCAGCTCTTGCATGCATTAATCATTTCAATTCATTGTTTTTCTTTTTAAACATTAGTTTTTCAAAATGTTTGTTGGTGTGTTTATGCTGGTAGTGTGGCCTGGTGGTTAAGGACCATGAAAGTGTAAGAAGCATAGTGAGTAACTATGCAAGTATTAAAGAGGGGGTGAACCAAACAAAACACACTTAAATCAACTATAGTTACCCTGTTCTGAACTGCACATGCAAAGTTTAATAAAATGCAGAGGAAAGTGTCATTAAAATACACATTAATAAGTTTACTCGGTGTTTCTAAAACTTCACACTGATAAAGAATGGATAAAGAGCAATGGGGTGATAAATTGTACCATGAAGAGTATTTTGAAAAATGTTTATGCATATACATATGTACACATGCATATATATATCTAAAAATACATACAACCAACCTATATATATATATATATATATATATATATATATTATATATATAGTAGATGCAGAAACGATTCAGACCCATTCACTTACTGCACACTTTGTGTTGTAGATTTAAACTTAAACATGTAAATCTGACATGTATACCCATCAATCTGCACTCAAAAACCCAAAATGATAAAAGTCAAAACGCACTTTCAGAAAGGTTTGCAAACTTATTAAAATCAAAGTTAAATCTCTCATATTTTTATATTTTATACACACACACTAGCTGCCCCCCCACGGCTCCGCCCACATAGTACTGAAATAGAACAAACTTTAAAAATCAATTAAAAACTAGTCATTTCTATTGAGAAGAAATTATATAGATAGCTTCAGTATCCGAGGGCCTCCTCATAAACAATAAACAGGTATCACTAGCTAAGCGGAGGCAAGGTACGCTCTAACACATGGCGAGAGATACAGCGACTCGAACAGAGGCTGGCACATAAGTGAGGATGGCCCTGCCTCCTCCTCCTCCCTACAGCCCGTCTATCGGAATCTCACAAATAAATCAGTGCCGCAAACAAAATAAATAAAGTATTCACACCATTAATTCAGTCCTCAGTAGAAGCCCCTTTGCCTGCAATTTTAGTTTGAGTTTCTTAGGTACTTCTCTACAAGCTTTGCACACCTGCATTTGGGCAGTTTATCCCATTCTTCTAGAAAGATCCTCTCAAGTTCCATTATATTGGAAGGAAAAGATTTGTAAACTGCCATCTTCAGGTCTCTCTCCACACATGTTCTATGGAGATTAAGTCAGAGATTTGGTTGTGCCACTCAAGGACAGTCAGAGACTTCTCCCAAAGTCATTCCAATGTTGGTTTGGCTTGGGTCACTTTTGTGCTGAAATGTGAAATATCCTCAGTCTGAGGTTGTGTGCACCTCTCTGTGTTTGGTTGCATTTATCCTTCCCTCAGTTCTTACCAGTCTCCCTATCCCTTTCGCTGAGAAGCACCTCCATTGAATCCACCACTATCCTTCACCACAGGGATGGAAGATAAGCAGTGCCTGGTCTTTGCCAGACAAAGTTTTGCCCAAAGAGCTCAATATTTGTTTCATCAGACCAGAGAATCTATTCCCTCATGATGATCTACTACTTCAAACACATTCATATGCCTTTTACTCAGGAGTGGATTCAGTTTAGGAAGATTCCTGGTGGTTCCAAACTACCATTTTACAATTATTGAGAGTACCGAGCTCCTGGATTTATAACTTTGCCCTGATATCGATCACCAAAAGGCATGTATTGCATAAGTCTACAGAAAGTTCCTTATACTCCATGGCTTGGTTTTGTCCTGAAATGAACTGTGAATTGTGGGATCTTATATACAGGTTTGCACCTTTCTAAATGCTGCCAAACAATTCAAGGTGGACTCCACTCAAGTTCTGCACACCTTTCTAAAAAACATGTTTTCATTATGTCATCTTCAGTTTATACTTTGTCAGTGTAGACTGATGGGAAAAATGACAAACTTGTCAAGTTAAATTATATATTAATATATATATATATAAAATATGCATGCACACCCACCCCTTTATAGTGGGATTCACTACAGAATATGCAAAATAAAATAAACACAGATTACTCTGTAAAAACCTTTAATAGTTATTATTGCATTTACACTTTACCCTTAAACGTTAACTAGGCAGAACACCCACACACTAACAGAAACCAACCCTTTAACCTTAAATCTCACATTAAGCAGATGCCACATTCCTCACACAATGCAATGAATTTTACTTACCCGACTATCTCCAAGATTGGCGATATACAGTACATCATCCACTGCTAGCACACAGGTTGCTGTGGAACCATCCTTCCATGCAGGCTTTCTTTAGGGTGTGAAAAGAATAAATGTTTGTGTTGTAAAGCTCTTTCATCTAGTATATGCAATCACACTGCCCTAAACCAGCCATGTTCAATCAGATTATGGGCAGCTGCCTACATGTAAAGCAGCATTATTTTTGCATGTACATACAGTGGGTTTTCTCCCCTTTTAGGACATTTTGCCAGCATGAGCTACACGCTAAATCAAAGAAAAGCTTTTGAAAGGCAAGTACAGCATTTTGGATACAAATAAGCATTACCTTCACCATTAATAAAACAATCCATTTGGGTTTGCTTTAGTAAATATTAAGCTATATATTACTGCCTAAAATAATTCTCATCTGCTAAAAAAATATTTATAAAAAAGATAAAATCTCCGGCTAAAAGGTGTATAGTTTCTACTAACACAACATTCCACTGAAGAATGATGCACTCTTAAACAACAAATCAAAAGCCAGGTAACACAAGACTGACACAAAATACACATGAAAAAAATCAGTTTTTTAGTCAGCCATCCTTTTCTCCTATCTGCCATTCAACTGTAACCTATATAAATTAGACAAAAACTCAGTAATTCTGGTTATCAGAATAAAAACATTTTACAGCGAGGGAAAAAGTATATCACAGTAATGAGGAAAATGTTCTTTTAGAACAAGACAAAAACAGTTTTAGTTAAAAGTAATACTTTTCTTTTTTCCATCAAATTCTAAATATATTACCTAACCTCCTCTAAAACATACAATGAAAAACTAAAGCAATACGGTTGACTTGTAAATGGTTACTGGAGAATTACCGAAAAATCCAGCTTTTAAAACAGTACCATACCTGCTATTCATTATTTTTGGCAACAGAAGGAAATGTTACTTTGCCTATCCTTGACCTTCAATGTACGGTAGACTACATGGGGGAAAAACTCAACCAACTGCTTAAACGTGATCAAGACTTGACTGTGTTCATCCTTGCTTCAACTCATACTTTAATGCCTCAAGAGGGAAACAGCATAGAGCACAATGTGATAGCATTGTGCAGCACATCTGGGAAGCTGAGAGTAGGGGTAGGAAATATATGTTATTTGCACCAGAATACTTTTGGTACTGGTACAGAAAGTTGGAATCAACACTGAAAAAATTTTTTTAGTACCAATCCAATACTAGTATACAGTCATGCAAATCAACAGTATTTGAGCAATTGATTGCAAAAGCCATCATTTAGAGCCCATCACAAGAAAAAAGGGACAGTAAAGTGCGTCCTGGTCATTAAGTGAACCTTTACCTCAACACTGCTAACCACTTTGCCTGACATTGTGCCACACTCTTACAATGTCCTTGTGGCACTAATTTACACTGTGCCAAGAGGAATGGGGAAGGAAAATGAGAAGTGTAGCATGACTCATTGTACTCAAATCTTCTGCTGGCAGTGTGACAGAAGCAGGATGATCATAGAGGCCCCTTTTTTTCTGAAGTTTACAAGACTCAACAAATGGTAAACATG
The DNA here is from genome assembly GCF_016835505.1 of Polypterus senegalus. NCBI lineage: Eukaryota > Metazoa > Chordata > Cladistia > Polypteriformes > Polypteridae > Polypterus > Polypterus senegalus. The sequence continues at coordinate 170,690,520 of NC_053154.1, forward strand.
AAGCGACGTGAAACTCGAGCACACTGAGAAACTTACTGGCTGGAGGCGTGTTTGAGAAACTCCTCATCCGTTTGTCTGAACGTGTCAATAAGGCACTTTTTTAGTAGTTTTTCCATGTTACTCACTTCACCTGCAATATAGATAAAACCACATAGGAAAGTTATGCAAAAATTGGACGGATGGGGTGTGATTCACCTGAAAAATTGTTCAGCACAAACTTGAGTATATGCTGAAACTCTGATAAAATGCTGCTATAGTCTCATTTAAATTACCAATTGAGAGTTTGGGGGAGGGGAGTTTTTTGGTGGGGGTATGGATGGGTAGCATTACAGATAAAGCCAACGATCTGCATTTCAGTAAGAAGAAGTTGTCATCAGATTCAAGCAAGAAAAAATGTTACAGAAATTACAAAAGCAAACCATAACAAAGAGTCTCAACCTAAGCAATAGAGGGATCAAGAAAAGGACAATGCAGAAAAAACTGAGATATGTGCAATGCAAATTCCATGTTAGAATTTAATTTGCAGATGCAATATAATTAAAGAGTTTTCTCTCTACATAGTGGTATATATACTCTGACACAGATTTGACATTTACTTATAAATAAGTATACATTTAAGAAAGTTCATAAATAACTGTTTAAAATGTTACATTTTAATATTATGACATAATTGATTACAGGGATGGATCACAAGATTCAGGCAGTCTGTACCACACAACCATGACATGCATTAGTAACTGTTTAACAGATCTCTCTTTACCTCCCTCAATAACGTTATCTGCCTATTTCAATTAAATAGGCTCCAGGAAACAGTAATCAGAGATTACAGAGGAAATGCTGAGTGTAGAAGTACCTTTGCCTGCAATATTTAAACTGAAACTTGCCTCCTGTATACATTTAGGCCAAGGGTCATTATTCAACCACTTACTTTCTCTAATACATCTCAGCAGGAGATCTGCAAAATCACTTATTTTGAAAAAGCCCCAGATGATGATCTGTTATGCACAGGAATAGTAGTGCTCCAAAAAAGCCTAATCCCAAAACAAAACTACACAGCTACTGCCCTCTAGTGTTGGTGAAAATAAGAAAAGAAACTGCATCATAAACAACAAGTTTAAGCGTTAGGATGAGTGGCTTAAAAAACAAACATGTCTAGCATTTACAGTTTCTATTTGCAATATATATTATATATATTTCTATTGCCATTGATTTTAAACACTACAGACTTTTCTAATGACCATTAGTTTGTCCTAAGAAGCACAGAAAGCTGACACATAATATTTCAAAAAACAAATAAACAATCAGGCAATGACTTTGACAGAGGCTACCTTTGGGAAATTTGCGTGCAAGGTGTAGATGGAGATTTTGAGCTGCAAATTTTGAAGCTCTGGTGCCTCCATGACCATCAAAAACAGCAAAGTAGGCTAGATGGGAGCTAGGAAGAAAGGAGAAATAACATGAAATAATAATGCTCATTCATGGATTAAATTTTGAAAAGTTACTAGATTTGAATATCAAAGAAACAGACAACAACCAGGCTAAAATAATTGAACATTTTTAGGTGTCCTGAACTATCAGACATTCATATCTCGTCTGCTATTGCATTAAGCCATTAAGAATAGGTAAAGGGGATCTGTTTTTAATGTAAAAATCTCTAACACATTCAATAAACAAACAAGGCTTGCCCTTTTCTTAAAAGAATATTGTTAAATATAAGAGACTCCCTATAGATAAGCATACAAAAGAAATCCAAAGCAATGTTACCCAATTTGCTAATAGCTACAGACTTTCATTCTAACCAATGTAAATCGAAAAGATGCTGGGAACAGCTGACATAAAACACGATACAGCCAAGACAGCATTACACCACAGTAAGTCTTATAACTTCCATCCATCCATTCATCCTCTTCCGCTTATCCGAGGTCGGGTCGCGGGGGCAGCAGCTTAAGCAGAGAGGCCCAAACTTCCCTCTCCCTGGCCACTTCTTCCAGCTCTTCCGGGAGAATCCCAAGGCGTTCCCAGGCCAGCCGGGAGACATAGTCCCTCCAGCGTGTCCTGGGTCTTCCCCGGGGCCTCCTCCCGTTTGGACGTGCCCGGAACACCTCACCAGGGAGGCGTCCAGGAGGCATCCTGATCAGATGCCCGAGCCACCTCATCTGTCTCCTCTCGATGCGGAGGAGCAGCGGCTCTACTCTGAGCCCCTCCCGGATGACTGAGCTTCTCACCCTATCTTTAAGGGAAAGCCCAGACACCCTGCGGAGGAAACTCATTTCAGCCGCTTATATTAGCGATCTCGTTCTTTCGGTCACTACCCATAGCTCATGACCATAGGTGAGGGTAGGAGCGTAGATCGACTGGTAAATTGAGAGCTTTGCCTTACGGCTCAGCTCCTTTTTCACCACGACAGACCGATACAGAGCCCGCATCACTGCGGACGCCGCACCGATCCGCCTGTCGATCTCACGCTCCATTCTTCCCTCACTCGTGAACAAGACCCCGAGATACTTGAACTCCTCCACTTGGGGCAGGATCTCTCCCCCAACCCTGAGAGGGCACTCCACCCTTTTCCGGCTGAGGACCATGCTCTCGGATTTGGAGGTGCTGATTCTCATCCCAGCCGCTTCACACTCAGCTGCGAACCAATCCAGAGAGAGCTGAAGATCACGGCCTGATGAAGCAAACAGGACAACATCATCTGCAAAAAGCAGTGACCCAATCCTGAGTCCACCAAACCGGACCCCTTCAACACCCTGGCTGCGCCTAGAAATTCTGTCCATAAAAGTTATGAACAGAATCGGTGACAAAGGGCAGCCCTGGCGAGTCCAACTCTCACTGGAAGCGGGCTCGACTTACTGCGGCAATGCGGACCAAGCTCTGACACGGTTGTACAGAGACCGAACAGCTCTTATCAGGGGGTCCGGTACCCCATACTCCCGGAGCACCCCCCACAGGATTCCCCGAGGGACACGGTCGAATGCCTTTTCCAAGTCCACAAAACACATGTAGACCGGTCGGGCAAACTCCCATGCACCCTCCAGGACTCTGCTAAGGGTGAAGAGCTGGTCCACTGTTCCGACCAGGGCGGAAACCACACTGTTCCTCCTGAATCCGAGGTTCACTATCCGACGGACCCTCCTCTCCAGAACCCCCGAATAGACTTTTCCAGGGAGGCTGAGGAGTGTGATCCCTCTATAGTTGGCACTGTCCCCGATGTCCATGCGATGTTGCAGAGACGTGTCAACCAAGACAGTCCTACAACATCCAGAGCCTTAAGGAACTCCGGGCGTATCTCATCCACCCCCGGGGCCCTGCCACCAAGGAGTTTTTTGACCACCTCGGTGACTTCAGTCCCAGAGATGGGAGAGCCCACCTCAGAGTCCCCAGGCTCTGCTTCCTCATTGGAAGGCATGTTAGTGGGATTGAGGAGGTCTTGAAGTACTCCTCCCACCGACCCTAGCGTCCGAGTGAGGTCAGCAGCGCACCATCCCCACCATATCACGGTGTTGACACTGCACTGCTTCCCCTCCTGAGATGCGGACGGTGGACCAGAATCTCCTCGAAGCCGTCCGAAAGTCGTTCTCCATGGCCTCTCCAAACTCCTCCCATGCCCGAATTTTGCCTCAGCAACAACCGAAGCAGCGTTCGCTTGGCCTGCGGTACCTATCAGCTGCCTCCAGAGACCCACAGGACAAAAAGTCCTATAGGACTCCTCCTTCAGCTTGCGGCATCCCTCACCGCCGTGTCCACCAACGGGTTCGGGGATTGCCGCCACGACAGGCACCGACCACCTTGCGGCCACAGCTCCGGTCAGCCGCCTCAACAATAGAGGCACGGAACATGGCCCATTCGGACTCAATGTCCCCCACCTCCCTCGGGACGTGGTTGAAGTTCTGCGGAGGTGGGAGTTGAAGCTACTTCTGACAGGGGACTCTGCCAGCCGTTCCCAGCAGACCCTCACAACACGTTTGGGCCTACCAGGTCTGACTGGCATCTTCCCCCACCATCAAAGCCAACTCACCACCAGGTGGTGATCAGTTGACAGCTCGCCCCTCTCTTCACCCGAGTGTCCAAGACATATGGCCGCAAGTCCGGCGACCACGACCACAAAGTCGATCATCGACCTGAGGCCTAGGGTGTCCTGGTGCCAAGTGCACATATGAACACCCTTATGCTTGAACATGGTGTTCGTTATGGACAATCCATGACGAGCACAGAAGTCCAATAACAAAACACCGCTCGGGTTCAGATCGGGGGGGCCATTCCTCCCAATCACGCCCTTCCAGGTCTCACTGTCATTGCCCACGTGAGCATTGAAGTCTCCCAGCAAAACGAGGGAATCCCAGAAGGTATGCCCTCTAGCACCCCCTCCAGAGACTCCAAAAAGGGTGGATACTCCAAACTGCTGTTCGGCGCATATGCACAAACAACAGTCAGGACCCTTCCCCACCCGAAGGCGGAGGGAGGCCACCCTCTCGTCCACCGGGGTAAACCCCAATGCACAGGCTCCAAGTCGGGGGGCAATAAGTATGCCCACACCTGCTCTGCGCCTCTCACCGGGGGCAACTCCAGAGTGGTAGAGAGTCCAGCCCCTCTCAAGGAGATTGGTTCCAGAGTCCAAGCTGTGCGTCGAGGTGAGTCCGACTATATCTAGCCGGAACCTCTCGACCTCGAGAGGTCTTATAACTTACTGACTGTAATAAATAAAAATGTTTCCCCTTGGGTTTTCAATAAGGACATGATACAGATTTTAGCCTGCTTCTGTGGTAATAATATTCTAAATTCTAACAATACTATGGATGTCACAATAACAATTTTTGTATTCAATACCAAAACCTGATAAATTTTACAACACTTAATACCTTTCAATACCATGGCAAAAACACAGACTCCATTCAATGACTTTTTATTAAAGTACTTCCATTTGTTGAAGTGAACAATACTGTGCCTTCTTCTGTAAGAGTAACATCATCTTTAAAATACTGGTATGTCCTTCAAGTGATTACTACATCTATTATTTGAGTAAACAAGTATTGGCACTCATAAATATCAAAATGCAATGCAGGGCTTGAATTTTAATGTGTGACGAGATGATGGGGCATTTCGCCGACTACCCACCACCCCGCCGCAGCTATTGCTCCTGACTGAACACAGGCTGGATGGAGCGGAGGGGGACGTTTCACTGCCCGCCCACCTCACATGGCTGCCCCGTTCGTTCTCGCTGGGCGGCTGGTGATGCTGCAATCTGTGACCTGGTTGTGGCAGAATGGAGGCCATTGAGGGTGAACGGGGCGGCAGGGGGTAGCACTGTAATGTGCCTCGGGTGGCTGGCTGTTGAATAGGGGTGGTGGTGGGCGATTCACTACCCACCTTTGGCCGCACTGTGTTCGTTCTTGGTGGGCGGACGCTGCAGGCAGCATACTGTAGTGGACTGTGTGGTGGGTGGGTGGTGAACTGCCCCTCGCCACCCCCATTCATTCTCAATAGCAAGCCTGCTTGTACTATATTACACACATAGCAGGAATGGGTCTCTTGTCAGTACATCAGACGTGTTGACAATGGGTGCCTTCCTGCTGTGATAGCGTGTACAGTGCTGTGCAGAAGAGCTCATCTTAACCTTTTGTCTTCACCCTTCAAGAATGTCTCTGAAACAAATCTGATGCAAGTGCTGGTGATACAGTAAAGAAGAGAAAAACCATCACCATTGAAAATAAAGTGGAAATAATAAAAAAAAACTCTATTCATTGGCAGACCACTTGGTTACAGTCGGTCAACAGCAGCATTTATTAAAATAATGATCTGATCCAATTTATATACAAATTCAACTTAAGTACAAACCTACAGTCCCTATCTCGTACGTAACCTGGGGACTGCCTGTAATCTAATAGTTATATAATAATCACCACAACCTGGTGCGTTTGGGAAATGTGGTATAAATTACTTGTGTGAATAATTAGTTAACACAAGCTCTGTATAAAACTCCTCTCTGTGCCATAATTGTTTGTTATTACTTTGCCACAATTGCTGCCCTAGAGGCAGTACTGCAAGCTTAACTACCTTATCACAGCACATCAAGGTTATTATAGTTTTGCCTTTTTATGTTAGTTTTTATTTCTATATTTTTTCTGACCTTACTTGGAAATTCAGTTTAGTTTTAGTTTTCCTTCATCATGTATTTTTAGTTTTAGTTTAGTTTTTATTTCACAAAGACATTTCTATTTTATTTTTATATATATTAGTTTTAGTTTTAGTAATTATGGCATGGAGCGCCTACGGAGTTAGATTTGTGTCACAATCAGACAAAACTGTACACTTAACAGATTTGGATATGAGTTTAATGTTAGTGGAAGCTTACTATACTGCCTGGTTTATTATCTGGCTTTATTTTTGTCTGATAAAAACAAGCATAATCAAAACTAGACACTGAATATGAACAATTTTAGACAGTTTTATCATTTTTAAAATATTTTGTCATGAAAATCACAGGGGCTTAGGAAGAACAGGGCTCTTAGACTTGAATCAGTGTGCAGACCCCACCTAGCTGTATTGAGGGAAACAAAGAACAACAAGCATGTAGTGTCAAGGTTAGGTGTGGTGAGTCTTGAATAGCCCACCATAAGAACAGTAAACCCATAATGAGCAGGGCAAGAGCAGGTAATAAGAGTATGGACAGGCATAAAACAACAGAGACAGCGTCTGATATTAGGAACAATATATACATTATCTAAACCTGTTTATCCAGAGGGATTTCAGAAAACCTGGAGCCTACCGCAAGGCAGGAAAAATCCCTGGTATGCAATATATATGATAAGGCTGATGTTAAAAACAAAAAGAATATGATATTTCAACTATCTATTTTGGGAGAGAGAGAAAACATTGAAAAAAGGGAGACAAATATTTTAAAATATTCTGCTAATGGATTACTTTCACAATATTAGGGATTTTGAGTTGTGAATATGAACTAAAAAGATAAATTAATAAATATGGAATAAATACAAAACCCACTAGTAGTTTTTCATTACTTGTCAGACTCTCTACCTTTGTTTGTATCGCTTCGTTGTGTTTTTAAAGCAAAAGTGATTGGTCAGTAACAATATGCTGATCTTGTATGATGACCTAGTCAGTCTCTCGATCGCGCTTTTTATTTTAAAATCCGGGAGTGGTCTGCCCTCGACTTTCTTGTATACTCGGATATGGGGATGGATATTTGAGGAGTAAACTGCAAGACAATGATTATATTTCAATATTATGTACATTACCATCAACAACAAATCAAATTAATAATATATTGAACAATTATTAAAAAAGTAAAGTTGAATAAATCGGACTCTGCAGCTGTATAAATAAAAAAATTGAGTATGTGTTCAGATAAAGTACCACTTCTGGGTGATGGATTTGGCCCAAAAGTTAATACAGATCTACAATTGTGGTGTAACAACCACATGCCGAATTTCATCCATCTATCTACGTTTTGAGTTAACGTGTTTACACACGCAGAGACGCGCACACACGCAATTCCAAAAAACAGTATTGTTGGACACTGGTTAGTCTATAACGTCAAGATTCATCAAAATATCGAGGTCGAATTTTTTCATGATTACTATACTTTCTGTATACTTCATATATGAGAAAGTAAAAACGATTTCTCCTGTGCTAAGTGGCAGGTGAATTGCTGTCAACAAATAGCAGACACCTGAGAAATAAACTGAAACGTTACTCACTTGTGATTTTTCTATGGTAAACGTTTTATTGACCAGTACATTCTGATTTCAGCCATTTGAATTACATCTTGATACACAAAGAAAGGCGGCACGCAAATCGCTTTCTGTTTCACATGCTTTATGCACCCGCACTCAGTTTGCTCTGTCACCGCAAATGCTGTGTGAACTGCCGCCCTCCTTCACCAGCTGCCGTTCACTGGATGAATATATGCGGGCGGCTCGTGGTGGACGACTTTCTGTTTTAGAGTTGAAACTTAAAAGGGTTAAAGACTAACGGCAAGAATATTCATTCAAAAACGAAAACTACAAATATTTTAGTAAATTATTATTTTATTTCAGTTAGTTTTTCCAGCTACTTTAATAGTTTTGTTTAGTTTTAGTTTTTCATTTCGGTTTTGTTAATTATTTTATTTCAGTTTACGAAAATGTTTTTTTAATAATAGTTTCAGTTTTGATTTTAGTTTTCGTTAACTATAATAACCTTGCAGCACATATCCTAAAAGTAAACTGGGTCTCTTCTGGACACATACCATCATGAGCAGGCATGCAATACAGAAGTCATTATCATTCATATGCAATTGACAATAAGATGTAGTTATTAATTACTGCACTTGCAAAACAGGAACTGGATACTGTCAACTTTAAACTCAGAAGTCATGATTTTTAGTTTTGTGGAGTTAGCTTAAGTTTACGTGTTGCCTTTGACTAACCAGTTGTAGTGTTAATATTATTGCAATAGCAAAGCATTGATGTCCCAGCCTTGAAGGTGACTCTGAAGGGGTCTGGTTTTTAATTATGCAAGATATACATACTATAGACCAGCTAATATATGCATTTCCCTCAAATAAAACATAATATTGTAACAACTTACTCAAATAATGCTAAACCATTCTTTTAGCTAACTGAGGTTAATTTAAATTGCTGCCACTGAGGCCATTGCTAGAATTAGGACACATTACTAAACAGATAGTACTATAGGCTATATTTCATCCTCCAGTTTGATTCCTAAAAATAGTATAATGCATAAACTTCAGAGTGCACACTGAAATCAAAGATGCAGGGCTCCTGACATCTTCAGTGACTTTTAAGATGTAATGTGTCAGGCTTCTGGTCTAGGAATGAAGAAGCTACCAATTTAACTATGGGAATGCTACAATGAAGCATTCTCTTATAAAAGCTGGCAAGGATGCTACTCAAACTGTCACAAAATCTGCTAAATATTAGTCTAAATTAAAATTGTAGCAATCAAACTAATTACCTGCTGCCACCACTACCATCAACCCATTCTCTCTACATTCTCAATACCCTGCTGTAGCTCTTGGCACTTAGTGCAGCTGCAGTCTTAAAAAACTACTATTATCCACCAGAGAACGGGAAGACAAAGTGTTTGCTAACCCTTGCATCAACAGTAACAGAGCACTGCCAGATTATGCCACAACTTTGAACACTACTGTATGCCACTCCATACTGTAAGCATGGCTAGGAGTGGGTGGTCACACATTAAGCTAGCAAGATTTTGACTTTATTCATTTAAAAAAAAATGTAATTCCTAGATTTCACATTTGAAATCAATACAAACTACTCGCATTTATTAAACAGATGTGTGCACTACTATAATTATTTATTTTTTGGCATGATTATATTCAAATGTGACTTGTGTCCGTCTTTAGAGGAAACTTCAATGAATAAATTAAAGTGAACTGACACTCAGCCATAGCCTATCCAAAAACAATAATAAAGGCTTTCTCCCTGAGGTGGCACAGTGGAATCCCTCGATAACTGAAGCAAAAAGGAGACTTTTTATAACCCGTTTTCAACATATTTCAGTGATCTGTTTAACTGAATAACAGAAAAAGGAGAAGCGATGGAAGGTGTTCAGTTCTAAATGATACACAACATGACATTGCAGCGTTCGCAGAAAATGTTCAGCAATCATCCAAAAAACTGTGACGGAAATTAACTAACACGTTTTAATTGTAGAAGAGGATTAGTTACGATTCTGAAACATCATAAAATAGCAGCTAAAATTACGAAAGATTTAATGGTGTGGTTAACAATATTTGTGCACACAAAGTCAGCTGGAAAACTGAAATCAGAAAAAAAATAAAAATTCAGAGTTATAACACAACAGGAAGGATATCAGTAAAGCAAACTTACAGGAAAAAAAGAAAGCAATCTTTACGTAATGAGATTAATCAATCAAAGAAGTATGGTATGTAAAGTCAAGAGCAGAGGTTGAGTTCCATTTCACAATGGAGGGGAAAAAAAATTTCCAGAAAAAATATTGTCACGCACGAGCGCATTGGGAACAACTGAACGACTCGACGTGCACAACAGTAAACCCGGCCGGGGGACAAAGACAACATAGTAACCTCTCTCTCCTTTCTCTCACAGAAAAGACAAAGCCATGTCGCCATAAAGCCCGGAGCACGCGACGGTCTTCACTTCCGGGGTCCTTTCATCCCTCTGGTCCCCCAAAGATGACATCAACCTCCCACAATCCATCACGCCTTCCCAGCAGCCATCACGTTTGATTTCCGGTCCTTCCCGATATACTGTCCCCCTAAACCGCCATCTTTGTCTTATACTTTTGCTGTTTTGTGTCAAACGAAGACCTATTTCTGTTACAGTACAAGGGGTACAAACTCCCCAAATCTTTATGCTTGTGTCCTTCTCTTCCTTTTACAATATATAACTTCACTTAAATTCCAGGATGAAGAGTCACTGACAGAGGTAACTGTATAAAATTTACCTAGTCAAGCATTATAAATAATTAGAGAGACTACTTTCAAAATACTTACACAAAGCACTCACAATTTTATTAAACAAATTATGATTCTATATATAATTCTCCATCTTATGTCATGTCTAAATCTGTCAACTTAAATCTCAAGAAGTGTGTAAAGGTACAGAGTTTGAAATATGTAAAATAAAAATTTCACTCCAAGTACTTCTGAAATGTTTAAATCATACCTACAAGCATGATAGGCCATGAGAAAACTTTGTGGAATGTATGTTTCCTGTGCAGATGTTAATGTTTACACTTGGTCATATTATAGGCATAACAACTGTTTTGTTGTCAGCAACTGACACATCTATTTTGACTTCATATAATTCAGAAACAAATGAACACAGCAATAAATAGGAAAGTCTGACACTTTAATAAAAGAGAGAGCAAGCCCAGAGACAGAAAATCAGGGCAACACCTCCTGTGCACTAGATGACCATTGTTCCACAAATATATGAGACCATGCAGTAACTCTAACAAAGCAGACAACTGGGAAACATTCATAGGGAGCTGGCACTTAAAGCCAAATAAAGGATTAAGTGTGCAACAACAGCAGAAACTTCTCAAGGACTTCTAGCTTGGGATTCTCAGTGTAAATAGGGATACTTAAGTACACAAGGAGTCATAGGGTTATATGAAAGAATGGGATGAAACCAGTTACATAGTGGACAGTCCACCTACCTAAACAGACAGTACACTAGAAGACTATAGGGTGGTTGTATTGCTGTATATATTCACTCAGTGTTCTCATTGTGCAAATCCCTTAGTTTATTTTAGGTTAGTAAATGCATCTTTTTGTTATATTAAGGGTGACGGAGACAAAAATTTCAATACATACTTCCCACCTATTGCTTTAAAATAAAAAATATCTAGTGACTAAAGGAAAAATAGGATCTGTCAGTGACCACACTAGAAATAAATACAGAATTAATATAAATCCATTATACATATTTATCCATTAAAGCATTGTCACATCCTGAGGCAGGCTATATTTTATGACTAAATTCAAATTTATTGTAAAATATACACAAACACATATGCATATACCAGTAATGGCACACTGCATGATAACACCTGACTTGAGCATTCATAGTTTTCATAATTTTTCTCTGTACATTTAGCATTTCTTTGCTTAGAGGTTAATGCACTTGCTGCTTCCTAAGCAGCTCTTCTTTTCTCCACCCTAGTGGCCCGTTTCTTCTCTTCTTTCGTCAGCATCTTTTCGTGTTATAACTGATTAAGTCAGTGTTTGTTTTGCAATTACGTTTTCTTTAATTTTTCACTTAAGCTGGCACTTAAGTCTTCGCCTCAAGAGCAATTTAAGATATGAAGAGGTAGGGGAAGTGATGGTAAATATATATATATGTATATATATATATATATATATATATATATATGTATATATATATATATATATATATATATATATATATATATATATATATATATATATATATATATATATATATATATATATATATATATATATATATATATATATATATATATATATATATATATATATATATATATATATATATATATATATATATACACACACACACACACACACATATACTGTGCATCTGGAAAGTACTCACAGCGCATCACTTTTTCCACATTTTGTTATGTTACAGCCTTATTCCAAAATGGATTAAATTTTTTTTTCCCTCAGAATTCTACACACAATACCCCATAATGACAATGTGAAAAAGAGTTTACTTGAGGTTTTTGCAAATTTATTAAAAATAAAAAAAACTGAGAAAGCGCATGTACATAAGTATTCACAGCCTTTGCCATGAAGCTCAAAATTGAGCTCAGGTGCATCCTGTTTCCCCTGATCATCCTTGAGATGTTTCTGCAGCTTCATTGGAGTCCACCTGTGGTACATTCAGTTGATTGGACATGATTTGGAAAGGCACACACCTGTCTATATAAGGTCCCACAGTTGACAGTTCATGTCAGAGCACAAACCAAGCATGAAGTCAAAGGAATTGTCTGTAGACCTCCGAGACAGGATTGTCTTGAGGCACAAATCGTTGTGCTGCTTTGAAGGTCCCAATGAGCATGTGGCCTCCATCATCCGTAAGTGGAAGAAGTTCGAAACCACCAGGACTCTTTGTAGAGCTGGCCGGCCATCTAAACTGAGCAATCGGGGGAGAAGGGCCTTAGTCAGGGAACTGACCAAGAACCCGATGGTCACTATGTCAGAGCTCCAGAAGTCCTCTGTGGAGAGAGGAGAACCTTCCAGAAGGACAACCATCTCTGCGGCAATCCACCAATCAGGCCTGTATGGTAGAGTGGCCAGACAGAAGCCACTCCTTAGTAAAAGGCACATGGCAGCCCGCCTGAAGGACTCTCGGACCATGAGAAACAAAATTCTCTGGTCTGATGAGACAATGATTGAACTCTTTGGTGTGAATGCCAGGCGTCACGTTTGGAGGAAACCAGGCACTGCTCATCACCAGGCCAATACCATCCCTACAGTGAAGAATGGTGGTGGCAGCATCATGCTGTGGGGATGTTTTTCAGCGACAGGAACTGGGAGACTAGTCAGGATAAAGGGAAAGATGACTGCAGCAATGTACAGAAACATCCTGGATGAAAACCTGCTCCAGAGCGCACTTGACCTCAGACTGGGACAACAGTTCATCTTTCAGCAGGACAACGACCCTAAGCACACAGCCAAGATATCAAAGGCGTGGCTTCAGGACAACTCTGTAAATGTCCTTGAGTGGCCCAGCCACAGCCTAGACTTGAATCCGATTGAACGTCTCTGGAGAGATCTTAAAATGTCTGTGCACCAACGCTTCCCATCCAACCTGATGGAGCTTGAGTGGTGCTGCAAAAGAGGAATGGGCGAAACTGGCCAAGGATAGGTGTGCCAAGCTTGTGGAATCATATTCAAAAAGACTTGAGGCTGTAGTTGCTTCCAAAGGTGCATCGACAAAGTATTGAGCAAAGGCTGTTTTTTTATTTTTAATAAATTTGCAAAAACCTCAAGTGAACTTTTTTCACGTTGTCATTGGGGTGTTGTGTGTAGAATTTTGAGGAAAGAAATTAATTTAATCCATTTTGGAATAAGGCTGTAACATAACAAAATGTGGAAAAAGTGATGCGCTGTGAATACTTTCCAGATGCACTGTGTGTATATGTATATATTATATATATATATACACACTCACCTAAAGGATTATTAGGAACACCTGTTCAATTTCTCATTAATGCAATTATCTAATCAACCAATCACATGGCAGCTGCTTCAATGCATTTAGGGGTGTGGTCCTGGTCAAGACAATCTCCTGAACTCCAAACTGAATGTCAGAATGGGAAAGAAAGGTGATTTAAGCAATTTTGAGCGTGGCATGGTTGTTGGTGCCAGACGGGCCGGTCTGAGTATTTCACAATCTGCTCAGTTACTGGGATTTTCATGCACAACCATTTCTAGGGTTTACAAAGAATGGTGTGAAAAGGGAAAAACATCCAGTATGCGGCAGTCCTGTGGGCGAAAATGCCTTGTTGATGCTAGAGGTCAGAGGAGAATGGGCCGACTGATTCAAGCTGATAGAAGAGCAACTTTGACTGAAATAACCACTCGTTACAAGCAGCAAAGCATTTGTGAAGCCACAACACGCACAACCTTGAGGCGGATGGGCTACAACAGCAGAAGACCCCACTGGGTACCACTCGTCTCCACTATAAATAGGAAAAAGAGGCTACAATTTGCACAAGCTCACCAAAATTGGACAGTTGAAGACTGCAAAAATGTTGCCTGGTCTGATGAGTCTCGATTTCTGTTGAGACATTCAAATGGTAGAGTCAGAATTTGGCATAAAGAGAATGAGAACATGGATCCATCATGTCTTGTTACCACTGTGCAGGCTGGTGGTGGTGGTGTAATGGTGTGGGGGATGTTTTCTTGGCACACTTTAGGCCCCTTAGTGCCAATTGGGCATCGTTTAAATGCCACGGGCTACCTGAGCATTGTTTCTGACCATGTCCATCCCTTCATGACCACCATGTACACATCCTCTGATGGCTCCTTCCAGCAGGATAATGCACCATGTCACAAAGCTCGAATCATTTCAAATTTGTTTCTTGAACATGACAATGAGTTCACTGTATTAAAATGGCCCCCACAGTCACCAGATCTCAACCCAATTGGAACGGGAGCTTCGTGCCCTGGATGTGAATCCCACAAATCTCCATCAACTGCAAGATGCTATCCTATCAATATGGGCCAACATTTCTAAAGAATGCTTTCAGCACCTTGTTGAATCAATGCCACGTAGAATTAAGGCAGTTCTGAAGGCGAAAGGGGGTCAAACACCGTATTAGTATGGTGCTCCTAATAATCTTTTAGGTGAGTGAAAATATATATATATATATATATATATATATATATATATATATATATATATATATATATATATATATATATATATATATATATATATATATATATATATATATATATATATATATACTGTGTGCACAATTATTAGGCAAGTGAGTATTTTGACCATATCATCATTTTTAATGCGTATATTCCAACTCCAAGCTGTATTAACTTGAATGCTTATTGGATTTAAGCACGTCAGGTGATGTGTATTTGTGTAATGAGGGAGGGTGTGGCCTAAGGAGATCAACACCCTATATCAAGGTGTGCAGAATTATTAGGCAGCTAGTTTTCCTCAGGCAAGATGGGCCAAAAAGAGATTTAACTGACTCTGAAAAGTCAAAAATTGTAAAAAGTCTTTCAGAGGGATGCAGCACTTTTGGAATTGCTAAGATATTGGTGTGTGATCACAGAACCATCAAACATTTTGTTGCAAATAGTCAACAGGGTCGCAAGAAACGTGTTGAGAACAAAAGACACAAATTAGCTGCCAAAGATTTGAGAAGAATCAAACGTGAAGCTACCAGGAACCCATTATCCTCCAGTACTTTCATATTCCAGAGCTGCAACCTACCTGGAGTGCCCAGAAGTACAAGGTGTTCAGTGCTCAAAGACATGGCCAAGGTAAGGAGGGCTGAAACCCAACCACCACTGAACAAGAAACATAAGTTGAAACGTCAAAACTGGGCCAAGAAATATCTGAAGACAGATTTTTTTCAAAGGTTTTATGGACCGATGAGATGAGAGTGACTCTTGATGGACCAGATGGATGGACCTGTGGATCAGTAATGGCACAGAGCTCCACTCCAACGTGGAGGTGGGGTACTGGTATGAGCTGGTATTTTTAAAGATGAGCTAGTTGGACCTTTTGCATTGAAGATGAACTCAAAATCAACTCCCAAACCTACTGCCAGTTTTTCGAAGACACTTTCTTCAAACAGTGATACAGGAAAAAGACCATGATTTTTATGCAGGCCAATGCTCCATCACTTGCATCGAAGTTCTCCACTGCGTGGCCAGCCAGTAAAGGCCTTAAAGATGAAGGAATAATGACATGGCCCCCCTTCCTCATCTGACCTAAACCCTATCGAGAACTTGTGGGCACTTCTTAAACGCTAGATTTACGGGGGAGAAAAACAATACACCTCTCTGAAGAGTGTCTGGGAGGCTGTAGTCACTGCTCCACAAAAAGCTGATCGTCAACAGATCAAGAAACTGACAGACTCCATGAATGGAAAGGCTTATGACTGTTATTTGAAAGAAGGGTGGCTATATTGGTCATTGATTGATTGATTTATTTTTTTTGAAATGTCAGAGATGTTTATTTGTAAATTTTGAGGTGTTTGTTTATTATTCTCACTATAACAGATGAAAATAAACAAGTGAGACGGGAAAATTTTCATTTTTCCTTTAGTTGCATAATAAATCTGCACACTAATAGTTGCCTAATAATTGTGCGCACATATGTATTCCCCTGATGATGTTCACACTCACATTTCCGTTGTGAAACATTCAGGTTTATTAACATTTTGGATTGACTGATAGCACTGTGTTTGTTCCATATTAAAATTAATCCTCAAAAATACAGCTTGCCTAATAATTCTGCACTCCCTGTGTGTGTATATATACACATATGTGTGTACATATATACACACACAGTGGAACCTCGGTTTGCGAGCATAATTTGTTCCGGAAACATGCTCGCAATCCAAAACACTCGTATATAAAAGCAAATTTCCCCATAAGAAATAATGGAAACTCAGATGATCTGTTTCACAACCCAAAACTATTCATATAAAAATGATTAAGACAAAATATAAAGTAAAATACATAATACAAATTAACCTGCACTTTACCTTTAAAAAGAATCATGGCTGGTGTGATTTTCTAAACTCATGTGGGATTCCACCCTACAGGAAGACACGCAGAAGAGTGTCCCAAAGCAATCGCAGTCTCCCAGCGCTGTAGCAGTTCGCCGTGTAAGCGCATCCAAAAAGATCGCAGACATGCTATAAGCGCCTGTCGTCAATGGGTCATACAAGGAACATTATAAAGATCCGCTGCAATAAATAACAAGCTGTTGCTGTTTCAAGCTGAATAAAACTAGTGTTAAAGTACTGAGACTCAGCTTCGTGTTTTGGGGAGCAAGATGGGGACTCGCACTTCACAGCGCACACACACACAGTCACAATGCTGTAGTAAACAGAGAGACGCGCTGGGCGAGCAAGATAAGGAGAGAGAGAGAGAGAGAGAGACCGCTGTAAACAGAGAGACACACTGGGCAAGCAAGCAAGCAAGATAAGGAGA
>NC_053154.1:170710231-170712731 GCF_016835505.1 Polypterus senegalus
TATATATTATATATATATATATATTTATATATATATATATATATATATATATATATATATATATATATATATATATATATATATATATATATATATATATTTATATATTTATATATATATATATATATTTATATATATATATATATATACACAAATAAAAGGCAAAGCCCTCACTGACTGACTCACTCACTGACTCATCACTAATTCTCCAAGTTCCTGTGTAGGTAGAAGGCTGAAATTTGGCAGGCTCATTCCTTACAGCTTCCTTACAAAAGTTGGGCAGGTTTCATTTCGAAATTCTACGCGTAATGGTCATAACTGGAAGGTATTTTACTCCATTTACTGTAACGGAGTTGAGCTCGAAAGCCGTGGGAGCCGGAGTTTTGTGTGACATCACCACGCCTCCCACGTAATCACGTGAACTGACTGTCAACACAGTGCGTTAGAAAACCAGGAAGACCTTAAGAAGCGCTGAAGAAAACATGCATTATATAATTGAGAAGGCAGCGAAACAATAAGAAGCGAGCGAGTGACATATACAACCATATTCATGAGTGCTGCTACTTCGGAAACAAAGCAAGGTGTAAACCTAAAGTTTACATTAAGTTCATAGACAGGCTGCCGCTGGCGTTTGTCATACCCACGGGTAATGCGGGATACAAGTTTAATGAGAGGACCTAGGCTATAAACGAGAGTTTTGATCACTTTTTAACTAAGTTAAATTGCACGTGAAGGGCTGTGCTTATGCAAATTCCGGGAGACTGTGTTTGTGGAGGACAGTTAAGGCGGGTGGGGGAGTCACGTCATCATCTCCCCTCCCATTCACCTCATTTCGCTCTGATCTGAGCTCCGCAGCTACCGCACGCAGTGTTACGGAAGCGACTTTGTGACGCTGCCACCAAATACTCACAGAAACATCCACAAGTTTATACACACGCTGTCTCTAGAGTTTCTCCACACTGAATCCTCCAGGCACTACTTACAAAAGGTTACATTGACAATCGTGTTGCGTTATTTTGAAAATGTTTCCTTTTCTTAGCACAAGCACAGCTGAGAAGCTTTGATGCATCTGCTCCATAACGTGTTAAAAAATCATGCATTTAATCACACTTTGCAATACAAGCAAAGCGGAGCTTCTGTCAATGCATGATTTCCTGGTACACCGATTACATTGATCAGCGCATCCCGGTTCATTTTACCCTCGCACCCCCTTGGTTTGAGAAGAAGAATGAAAAAATGAGGTTAACACAGAAAAACAGATCACCAATTGAAGCTTTATGTATAATCGCCATCAATAATTGTTTTGGTAAAGCCATACTCAGTGTAATCCTCCTTCCATTTTATAATTTTTCCGCCACTAGTCATGATTAAATGAATGGTAAAAAAGTAAGAGCGAAGCGAGGGTGACTTATTCAGGCAGGCAGGCGACAGCTCAATAGCTCGAATTTGGATATAAATAGGTTCTATTTAGCCGCCAGAAATATCTTTGTTAGGAATGGAAGTTGAATTTAGTCTTTAAATTTCTATGGTAAAGAAAAAGTTATGCAATGATGACTAAATGTAACTACATAAAGTCAAAAGTTTTATATATAAAGTTATTCCCGAATATATAAAGTCAAACCTTGATTATATAAAGTCAGTGTCGGAATAAATAAAGTCAAAACTTGAATATATAAAGTCATTCCCAAACATATAAATTCAAAACCTGAGTATATAAAGACGGCGTTGGAATATTTAAATATATAGATATATGGATTGATGGGACAGGAACACCTCCGGGTCAGGAGCAATAAAAGGACGGCGCCTCAGTCCAGACACTGAGCTGAGCTGGGAGGGAGAGGAGCAAGTGTCTGGGCGAGGAGGAGAGTTTATTGTTGAGGGAATTGTGTTTATTATAGTTAATAGTTTGAGTAGTGTGGAAGGTGCTTTGTGCACGGTGATAAACGAAAATAAAAAGGTCTTGGACTTTTACCTGGTGTCTGGAGTTTCACCTGAGGGTTCAAGGGTGCACTACTGCCACCTATTGCCATAATATATAGATATAGATATATATATATATATATATATAGATATATATATATATATAGATATATATATATATATATATATATATATATATATATATATATATATATATATAGATATAGATATTTATATATAGATATATATCTATACTAATAAAAGGCAAAGCCCTCACTGACTCACTGACTGACTCACTGACTGACTCACCGACTGACTCACTGACTGACTGACTCATCACTAATTCTCCGACTTCCCGTGTGGGTGGAAGGCTGAAATTTGGCAGGCTCATTCCTTACAGCTTCCTTACAAAAGTTGGGCAGGTTTCATTTCGAAATTCTACGCGTAATGGTAATAACTGGAAGGTATTTTTCTACATTTACTGTAATGGAGTTCAGCCAGTTCCGTGGGGGGCGGAGTTTCGTGTGACATCATCACGCCTCCCACGTAATCACGTGAACTGACTGTCAACGCACTACGT